>NC_132782.1:18900000-19201250 GCF_048418805.1 Vulpes vulpes
AAAAAAAAAAATCTAAAAACTGATAGAAATCTTACTATCTGAAATTAAAAGTTCTTTTAATAACATTAAGTTCTCTTAATAACAGTAGACTTCAAATACTGAAACAGTGCTATATAAACTACAAAAATCATTATTTTCAATTTTGTTAGTTACTGCAAAGATAACCCATGCTATCTGAGCAGAAAAAAGATTTCAGAGTATTCTATGTTTTACAAACTGGTCTTCTAATTCCTCAGCTATGATCGATCCCTAATCCATACAATTAAATCAATGAAAGTACAGTGGCTAGAAAAGATTAGGGACAGCTCAAACCAAACATTACCTCAAACACTGAAGAGTTCAAGAAACATATAACCTACTAAAATATATACATCACTAAATTATGTACATTATATTAGTGTACAATAAAGAAACATAACTAATACAATATTATCAAGTCATCTAAGTTAGAAAAGTTAAGATTTGTGTATTATTGCTATAAACCTTAAGTCAAACTATTAAAGCCACTCATTTATGGCATGTATTATCATCCTCCAGGGCAAACCTTTGAGTAGGGCTATTTCACTAGCAGGCCATCAAATTCTTTACTCTTCCCATGAACTCAAAAAAAAAAAAAAAAAAAAAAAAAAAAGATCTTAAAATTTTTTATTTATTTTTGAGACCTTAAAATTTTTTAACAAAGAATTATTATTGTCCTGTGGCCACACGGTAAAGTCATTCCATCTGAAAGGTTTTTCTAGAACCTAAAAGCTGGTGGATACAGACTATGGTTTTACCTACTTCTCTAGCTTTTCAGTAAAATGATAGACATATACAATGTGCATTCTGTGACATGACCAAATTCTCAGTTATCATCCTCGTATTTTATGGATTAGGCAACACTGGAAAAACACCAACACAGGAAAGCAGAAGACAATAAAGTCTTACACATCAATGTTAAAGAGTAAAATTTTTTAGGGGAATAAAGTACTGCACACATTGGAACCATCCTTTTAATGCCAAGAACTATGATAGTGATTCGTAAGATTGTACCATCTACTCCTTACAACAATCCTATAGGGTAGGTGTTATCACTATCCTCATTTCACAAATGAAAAAACTGAGAAACAAAATCACACAGGTTTCAAATGGTCAAGACAGGATTTAAAACCAGGCCAAGTCTAACTAACCCCAGAAGCCTGGCCTTTAATTCTATACCAAGCTTGTCTCTCACTAAGACCAAGAGTAAAGGTATGGGGAATGAGACCCTATATGAATTACTCATCCTCAAAATAAAGCCATTCCTATGCCACTTCCTTCTAGATCAATATATAATTTTCTGTGACACTGTGTATCACTAGACAATTAAAACATAAGCATATCTAGCCCAGCATTCTCAACCTAGGACCCACACCTGGACTTCAAGGGATCTGTGTGAATCCTCTAAATTAACACAGCAACTTTCTGAGAAAGTGCAATTGGAGGGGGGAAGAGGAATAACCTAGGGTCTCATCATATTCTCAAAGAAAGTGTATGACCATATAAAAAGGTTAAGACATACACTGTTCTCTCAATATGAGCCACTCCACAAAATTTAATACAAATATTAGAGAACCAAAAGATTTTAAGAGTTAAACTGACTACCTAATTTTCATGCAGATGAATAGTTGAAAACCATTAATTTCAATGGATGAACCACAGTTTAATGATTCAAGACATTTGCGCATATTTGCCAAGTTGAAATAAGCATATAAGTAAGCTCATGAAATACACAATCTCTGTTTCAAATGGTTCTCAATTTATCCAAGCAGACATACACATACATGCTACTACTATGTGAAGAGAATGCTTTTTGGGAACGTAGAAGATTGAAAAGAGAAAAAAAAAATTTTTTTCACACAGGTATTTTAAAGTAATCTTAGAATAAAATTTATTTTGCCATAACCATCTAGGAAATAGAGATCGAGGCACTAATAAAGGTATAAAACCAATGGTCACAGACAAAAAGAAACTAAAGAATGTGTAGTTTGGAGTTCAATAGACGATCCAGAAAAGGCTCATATTCATAGAGAAAAGTAATGGGGAACAAGACTAGACATTTTTATCAAGGACTGTAGTTAATGGCTTTGTAGATCCTGCTAAGGAGTTTGGACTTTATCCTACAGATAGTAAATGAAAGCTATAAAAGGTTTTTAAGCAAGTGAGTGGTGCAATCAGGTCTGTGTTTTATAAAGATAAACTATGGCCCAGTGAAGGAGACTGAAAGAAAGGCGGAAGAGACTAAAGACAGATAAACTGTGGGACTCCGTACAAACGTGTAGGCTCGCACTAAAATCATCATCTTTCAAATACTAACATTTAAACTTACCAAATTTAAATTACTAAAATGAAGACCAGTCATTAAAGCTGCATGTCATTCTTCAACTTTTATCTGGTATAAGAATTACAAGCCTAAGTTATCTTACCCAATATCTGAGCAAAGACTCATGTTTCATTTCAGTCTCTTGGCATTTTAAATAATCTAAAAATATTTACATCTATACTTTATACTGAAATCTACACTAAAGTATAATGTCTAAAACCCAATCTTTATTTTCCTAATAAGGTTGGTATTTACCTCTGGAGAACTGGCTAATGAATTTTTTCCTGACTAGCACTCGATTCACAGCATTCAACTTATACCAAAGAATAAAGTATCTCAGGTACAGGTTATTTTCTAATACTGGCATTCTCTTGCTTTTCATTCTTAAAGAAAAGTTAAATTTATGGTATCTGAAGTATTTCTTTTTTTTTTTTTATCTGAAGTATTTCTTTACAAGATATTCAACCATCAGTGAACAGCTTTTTAGTAAAGAAATTCTTGAAAATAAATACAGCTACTCAAATGACAAATCTGAGTAAGTACTACCCAAGGACCCCATCTACAGAAGTTAAATAAAAATAAACTATGGTACCACTTTTCCTAACAATGTAGGCCATTAATGGAAGGGAAATCCCCACACCTAAGACAGTATGATGTATTTGAACTTTTTTTTTTTTTTTAATAAACCTAAGGTAAAATGCATATACAAGAAATACTTTTGAAGCACAAACCCAGAGGGCAGAAAAACAGCAACAAATAATTTAAGCAAAAAAGACAGGAAGCAAAAAGGATCTTTTTAATGAAATAAACTTACAGGTTTAAAAAATTTACTAAGTATTAAATTTTCAATGGAATTGGAGAGAAAACACTGAGTCAGAAAGCTATCAGACTTTCATGATTTTTAAGCTACCATTACACGCTGGGGGGGGAGGGGAGGATATTGCACTAGAAAAGAAAACTCAGAACGGACTTTCAGTCCCAGCTAGAACCCTGGAATTGTGTGTGATTTAGAGCAGAATGCAATTTTCTTATGTTAAAAATGTGAAAATTATTACCTTACAGGGTCATAAGAACCAAAAGAAAGTATTACGCTTTACAAATTATAAAGCACTATACAAAGGCACCTGGGTGGCTCAGGGGTTTAGCACCTGCCTTTGGCTCAGGTCGTGATCCTGGGTCCTGGGATTGAGTCCCACATCAGGCTCCCCACATGGAGCCTGCTTCTCCCTCTACTTATGTGTCTGCCTCTGTGTGTGTGTGTATGTCTCTCTCATGAAGAAATAAAATCTAAAAAAAAAAAAAGGACTATACAATCCTAAGGTACCATTATGATTAGTAAAGATTATGAGGACAGAGGATGATTAGAACGCTTAGTATAATTCCTGACATAAAGATCCATACTTATTAAATGAACAGTTAAAATTATTTACTTTAGAATCATTACAAAGAAAATGATAGAACTAATCAATAAAACTGGCCTTAAGATATTGAGTCTTCTATGGAAAACTCTATACCAATTTTAAACCTACTTATCTCCATAATTCTACAATAAGGCCCCCAAATTTCCAAAATACAAAACCTTTACAAAGCCCATTCATTTGTAAGAGAAATTTCATTAGCAGCATACCACTAGGAGAGATGAATTAGAAAATCATCTCAGACCAAAGAAGAGTTGTAAAAATGTTTGCTGGTAGGCTATTGGAAACACTACAGAAACAAAATAAGAGAGATATAAAAACACATAAACCCAAGCAAGAACTAGATTTGGGTTAGGTTTAAGATAACCCTCCAGGAAAATCTACCAGTGTCTGTCTCAGTAACTCTAATATTCTTAATAGACAACAAAAAACCATCTGATATGAAAGATGGCATTATCGTTAAAAGTTGTAACTAAAGGTACCCTTAAGTCTCCCTCTGTACATAAACATATAATCACATGGTAAAAAGGACCAAAACCAGGAGTAGCCCTGGGACGTTGCTATAGCAATTCATTACAAGGGCATTCTCCAGTGCAACCAGGCATAAAAATGTAGGGGGGGGGAGGGGCAGTTGACTGGGGGGGGGGGGGGGAAGAGGCTATCTTCTCAGATAATACCTGTGTAAAGGAAAAGAAGAAAAATTCATACTACTTATTGCATAGCATTTGGAAAGGATTATTAACTTCTTAGTTCCCACAAATAGCTTTTTGAAAGCCAGAATCAGGCAAGAGCAGAGTGTTACTGGAAACAAAAATAAGTGTGAAGCTAAGGTGGAAACAAACTAAGAACTACTCTCAAGCAAATACTCAAGTTTCTTAAAATCTTCAAGGAACACTGAAGAACTGAAACCAATTTCAAGTAAATAAAAACAATTATCCAATTAACTGATCACAATTTAAAGTACAAATGAAATAAGCAAATTAATAATCCAGAAATTCACATCAATATAGATTGGACAAACAAATATTGCATAAAGGTCTACATCTTATATTTCCTGATTTATTACTAAAATTAACTATACAACTTCTAATAACGCAGTACAAAAAAGAGCCCTGCCATCAAACCAACTTTGGGAGTCCATGCTGTGGGACATTATAGGTGAGAATGGCTTATGATTAGAGCTATTCAGCACTGTACTGAGGATAACCATTCTTGGCCAGGATCCAGAAAGAACCCACATCATATTATAACATATTCTAAATTCAAAATACCTAAATCTTCAGTGCAGCTGACTGGCTTTTCAATGCCCTCCTACTATTAAAATACCAAACTAAACCAGCATAAAGTTGAATTTTATGTGTATATTTCTACTTGATTTTAAACTCAACGATAACTTATATGCAATATGGTACCCTGGGATTAGATCCTGGAACAGAAAATGGGCATTAGTGGGGGGAAAAAAGTGAAATGAGAATAAAGCCTGTAGTTTAAAAATACAGTATTACTGTCAGTTTCTTAGTTTTGACCAAAGGACCATGGTTATGCGACCATTAGGGGAAGCTGGGTGAAGGGTATATGGTATAGTTCTATCTTTGCAACTTTTCTATAAATATAAAATTATTGCAAGATAATTTTTTTTAAAATCCCAGCTACAAAAAAGCTCTCTACAAACCTCTCATGATTCCCCGTAATTTTGAGTGATTACAGTAATATTATCTAAGCACTTTTTTTAAATAGAAAAAAATGCCCATAAAAATTACTTAAATTCTCTTCCATTTTCTGAGATGTACACGTCTGAAATTCATTTTTAAACTGGAAAACTAGTATTCCCACTTGCTAAGGCAAACATATTCAAGCCAGTCTTACTAATTCTACTCAGTGAAAAATTTTATGCATGTGTACCAAACATACAAAGAAAAAAGTGCTCCTACTGATTCTAGTTCATGTTCATCTGGCGGGAAATGTGATGTCAGTAGAGATTTGGTAGCCGAGAGGAGGAGTTGAAGAGGCATGGAAACAACCTCCGTACAAGTGTATGACCCCAGTAGGATAAGGAATAGAACACCAGAGACAGTGTTCTATTCCCAGGGCTGAGATTCACACATACAAGTACATGTACATGTTTTTCACCCATAACTTCCTCCTTCATCTCTCCCCCTCCCCCATCAGTGAGCTATATAAACTTGGTAAATGGCAGTTACAAGAAATTTTTTGTTCTAATTGAAAATATTGTAAAAGACAAGTAGAAGCAATCTGCTTTGTAATTTTACTTGTGCAGTGGTTTCTTGTTTTTTTTTTTTTTTTTTTAAGATAAACAATTTGTTTTGGCACTGTGGGGCTAGAGGGATAATTCATAAAAAAGGCTTATCAATCCCTAAGTTTGTCTAAAAGTAACAATGCCTCTCACAAACATAATTTTATGCTTTTACATTTTAATCAGCTTAAGAAAGCACAAAACCTAAAATACTTTTAAGACATTAAAACCATTCACATCCCTCTACAGTATAGTTTGAAGCACTAAAGTTACAAATACAGTATTTAACAATACAGCTTAACAGTAGCTTCACTTTTAGTGCCTAGACATACTAAGAATTTCCTGCAGACTATGCCAAATATCAGACTTTTTTGTCTACAGTGACCAATCAAAATAGTACTCCATAAATCAATTTCTATAATCCACCTCAAAAGAAACCAAGAATGACTGAGAGAGCTTTTTATTATTTTAATAAGTGAACACATCTACACATTTAACACGACAATTCAGACAGATAAAATTCACAATTAAGTCTTAAAAATTGGATCCAGTTAATTTGTATTAAGCCCTCCTACAACACACTGACCAGGTCCTCTTTCCTGCCCCCAGACAAACTGAAAACACTACAAACAGAATCCCACCACATCTTACCAGACCAGTAATCGTAATAAAAATGAAAACACAGCTTTGCCAACCAAATTCAACTGTAAGGGCAGCAGACGTTAACAGGCAGGTAAACACAATTCCTTCCATGTACTTTTGTTTCCAACGCTAGTATTTCATATTCAATTTCAAAAACCAAAGTACCATCTGAGTAATAACTTCACCAATTTCAACGGTCGCTAAATGAATGTATGTTTCACTTACTCCACTTATGAAGAATTCCCGCAAATTTAAGTCGTCTGCAAAAACTAAAACCCAACAACTTCGAATGGCCCCCCAGAAAACCAGTCACAGTGTTCACTGCTGCATTACAAAAGGGTAATCTCCAAAGAATAAACCTTAATGCCCTCCCCGTTTTGAGGTTTTTTTTTTGGGGGGGGGGGGTCTTTTTAGCAATTTACGACTTAAATCACTTAAGATCTAGTTAAGTCCCAGCAGGAAAAGCCCCAGGTTCAAAAAAATACTAGAAACTAAAGGCACTGCCTTCTGTAGTTGATACTATCTATGGCCGATAGGGCTGTGCTTGAAAATTTTGTAGTGTGCAGCGAAGGAGTTTTTCGGCACTGATATGAATTGCTCCAACATCCATTTTGGAGTCCTCCACCCCCGCCCTCTCTGACTTCATTTTGTAGTGAATTCGGATCGAGGCGCCGCAGTGACAATCTAGAGAAAGCCTGGGCCGGCCTCCGGTCCGCTCGGGCACGCCAAGGAGCCCGAGAGGGCGCCCCGGCCGCACCGCGGAAGGCGCGGGCCCGGGGAGGCCCGGCGGGCGGGAGGCCGGGCGGGAGGCCGGGCGGGCCCGGGATGGCGGGCGCAGGGCCTCGGCGGGGGCGGGCCGCGCGCGCGAGACTTACCGCTCCGGCGGCGGCGGCGGCGGCGGGGGCCCCGGCTGCGGCAGCCGCCTCCTCCTCGTCGTCGCCCGGCGATGGCGGCCCTATCTTGCTGCAGGTAGCGGCCAGCAGGGCGAGCGGTGACGGCTGAGTGTCCTACCCCCGATGGGCGGGTTCAGAGAGGGAGACAGGGGGAGGGGGTGGCGGTTAGGGCCGGGCCGCCGCTCGCACAGGAAGTGCGCCTGGGTCCTCGCAGGCTGAGCCCGGGCCAGCGCCAGCCCGCGCTCTCCTCCTCCTCCTCCTCCTCCTCCTCCTCCTCCTCCTCCTCGGCTCGGGCTCGCGTCCTCCCGCTCGCACGCACACCGGCTCCGCCGTCCGCGGGAGGGAAGGCGGGCGGCGGGCTGCGGGCTGCGCGCCGGGCCCCCACCTTCCGCCCGGAACCCACCCCCGGGAGGGCGCACACGCTCCCCCTCGCGCACACACACTCGCGCACACACACACACACACACACACGCGCGCGCGCGCTCACAAAAAGGCGGCGGGCGGGGGAGCGCGGGCGGGGTCGGAGCGTTGGCGCCTCGGGCGGGCAGCTCCCGGGGCGGGGGGAGGGGAGGAGAGAGAGAGCGAGGCGCGGAGGGAGGGGAGAGGCGAGGGGAGGAGAAAGCGGCGCTGGGGGGAGCCGGGCCGGGGCTCAGCCGCTCCTCACCTGGGCCGCCGCCGCCGCCGCCGCGCCGTTTCCGTGCTGCTGCTGCTGCTGCTGCTGCTGCAGATACTCGCCGTGGCCGCCGCCGCTGCCGCCGCCGCCGCCGCTGTCCACGTCCAAGGCAGCCATTTCCTCTTGTTTCACGGGCTTTTCGGGAGCTGCAGGCACAGCGCGGGGGGGGGGTGGGGGTGGGGAGGAAGGCGGGTGGAGGAGAGGGAGGGGGCCCGCGGGCCGCGGCGGAATTACTCGGAAAGCCCGGGCCGCGTCCCCTTCCCCTCCCCCACCCGCCCCCCGGCGGCGGCGGCTCCCTCCTCCCCTCCCGCGGCTGCCCCCGCCCGCCGCTGCCTGTAACCCTCCTCCTCCTCCTCTTTCCCTCCTCCTCCTCCTCCCCGCGCTGCCCCTGCCCCCTCTCCTCTCCTCTCCTCCCCTTTCCCTCCGCGCCGCTCGCTCTCACTCGCGCTCGCTCCTCTCGCACCGTCAGTCACTCACACGCGCCCGCCCGCCGCCCGCGCCCGCACGCGGGGGGATGCGCTCCCGGCGGGCCCGGCCGCCCGCCCCGGGGCCCGGCGGGGACACGGCGCTGCTGGGGCTGCGGGGGGCACGCTGGCTGGCCGGGAGGGCAGGGAGGCGGCGGGGCAGTGCGGCTCTGCCTCCCACGGACACTCGTCGCACACACGGGCCGGGAGCCGGCGGCGGCCGCGGGCTGGCTGTGGTCGGCGGCGGCGGCGGCAGGGGCTGCTCTCGGCTCTACGTACCGGTCATAGTGTGTTTAGGGCACCTCAGGCGGGGCTCCCCGCCGCCTTACACATGGTGAGGAGCGAAGGCGGCGGCGGCGGGAGAGGATGCGGGAAGCGGCGGCGGACACGGCCGGAGCGGTCCGGGGATTTTTTTTTCCTATTTTGATTGACTGTGCGGGAAACACAAAAGGTGGAGCCTCCAGCCCAAAAGGGGGGAAGAGGGTGACAGCCCGCCCGGAAGTCCCGCCTCTCTTCTCCGCGCCCATTCGCCGCCGCGCTCCCGGTCGGCCGCGCTCATTGGCCCGGGTGCCCGTCCGTCGCGCGGCCAGCCGGCGCGCTTCCTGTTTGCCCCCGGGTGGAAGGGGAGAGACAATAAGCGGCCGCGGCGGCGCAGGTTCCCGAGAGCGGCCGCGGCTCCGCCGTTCCCCCGCGGCGCCCGCCTGGCTCGCCGGCCGCCGCGGTCAGGCCCGGGACGCAGGCCGCCTCCGCCTCGCGGGTGCCTGGAGCGGGGCCCGGCCGGGAGGCCAGCCCCGGCGGCCGCGGCTCCCCTCGACGCGTCCTCCATGCCGACGGCCGCCCGCGCCGATCTCCCCAGGGCCCCGCGCCCGCGGAGCCGCCGCTTCCCCGCGCTGCCCGGAGGCCGCCGCTCAGCCCCGGGGCTGCTCCCGCCGCCGCCGCCGCCGCCGCCCGGCTCCGAGCGGAGCGGAGCAGAGCGGACCCGCCCCGCGAGCCCGGGGGGAGGGAGCTGGCCTGGGGGAGACACCCCCTCCAGGAGGGGAGGCTGGAGGAGGACTCTCCCTCCGCACCGTCCGCCCTGCGCTTCCAGCCCGAGCCGCCGCGCGCCCGCCCGGCCCCGGGGCAGGCGAGTGCGCGAGGAGCCCGGGGCTCGGCCCGGCCCAGTCCCCGGAACCGGCCTTCGCGCTGTATTTAGTTCACTTAATACGTGGCAAGTGCCTTGTCAAAGGGGTACAAAAAAAAATTTTTTTTTAAATCCGCTCAAAGCGTTTTTG
Source organism: Vulpes vulpes (assembly GCF_048418805.1). Taxonomy (NCBI): domain Eukaryota; kingdom Metazoa; phylum Chordata; class Mammalia; order Carnivora; family Canidae; genus Vulpes; species Vulpes vulpes. Next base: position 18,909,957 of record NC_132782.1, read on the forward strand.
CTGCACCGAGGGGGGCACTTGGTGGGATGAGCACTGGGTGTTGTTCTGTATGTTGGCAAGTTGAACACCAATAAAAAATTTATTTTTAAAAAATCATTTTTGTTGCTTCAACATACATTATTCTCCGCTTTCCTGATGGTCTGGGTTACAGGTCAACCTCTGAAAAAGCCCATTTTAAAAAAAAAGAAAAAGCCCATTAACTGCCAACATTTTTTTTAAAAAAATAGGGATTCTCAGCGAAGTTCTGTTTTTTTGTTTGGGGTTTTTTTTGGTTTTTTTTTTTCCTCCTCGGGACATTTTAGTTAACTCTTTAATTTAAAACCTCATTGCACACATTGGATTAGTTGATTAGCACTCCTTGACATCCTTGACATGTGCTGTCAATCTGGGAGGAAGGCTCAGGCTGTGTGAGCAGTGTTTTGTCAAGAGACGTTTTAAAAAAAAATTTTTTTAAATAAGAAACATTTCTATTACCTTTAGATCTAATTGCCCAAAAAAAAAAAAAAAAAGTGGCATTTGTGACATTTCTATTACCTCTAGCTCTAGTGGCCAAAAAAAAAAAAAAAACTTTCTATTACCTTTAGGTCTAATTGCCAAAAAAAATGTGGCATTTGTGAACGTGACATGTAATAAAAAGTGAATTTATTAATAAATTCAAAAGGCGAAGACATCGTCCACGGTAACCCTGTTGCTTAGAAGTCTGGACTCGAAACAAGAATCTGTGTTTCGATTACTGTGATTATTGTGTTTTGCGGGAGGTAAAGGTGTGCTGGGGGATGGGATTGTAAAGTCCAAGCCACTAAACGAGATCCTGCGTGTGCTAACTAAAAAGAATTTTTGGCCCATTTTGTGAGACACTCAATAAATTTGCATCTCAATTCCTGGGATCTATACTCCTAGAATCAAAAACACTGTGTGGTTGGTTACTTGGCCTTTAATTGTACAAAAGACAGGACTTCCCAGGGAAATGACCTAGAAACTATAAAGATGCAAAAGCAAAGCTTGAACTTCTAAATCCAAGCATTGGGTTGGTCTTGCGGGCTCTCCCGTCTGCCTTGAGCTCAGGTTATGGTCCTAGAGTCCAAGGGGTCAGCCCCACATCCGGCTCCCTGCTCAGCAGAGAGTCCACTTCTCCCTCTGCTCCTCACCCTGCTAGTGCTCTCTCTCTCAAATAAATAAAATCTTAAAAACAAAAAAAAAAAATGTTCATCTTGCCTAATAGTAAGACTTTTGATCTCATTTAAATAGAAGAATAATTTAAATAGAAGAATATGAATGCTATACATACACTTAATTTTAAGGGAAAATTAAAGCATCATAAAATGAGCTGATGGGGGGTTAGGAATGGGAGGCTTGAAGAGAGAAGTGAAAATGAGTGGGAGAGAAAGGGAAGTCACTATCACTTTTCTGGCATGATATGTTGGATAGAAGATCTCTCTGTCCCTACAAGAGAGATCTCAGGCATTTTCAGCTGTCTCTCCAGGAGTGGCAATGTGTTTTATGGGTCTTAAAATACCATCTCCATGCCCCTTTTACAAAGTCTTAGTCCAGCCACAGATAAAGAGCAAAGTATTTAGCCACAGGAATTCATTTCCTCGTTGACACCGATTAACAAATGGAATGAAGAAATCATTTTCAAATTTCTTTGGTCCGTAGACCATTCTGACACAATGCAAAAACACTTCATCTAATCTTTCTGAAAAGGGAAAATAAGCTACCAGAGCTAACTATTCTGCTTTTAATGCAATGCTTTTAAGAGATACATATACCAAAAGTATTACTACCACACAATCAGATTCAGAGGTCCCTCTCAGACCACACTTAAAAAGAGTGATTGTCATGCAGTACCTTAAGGCTGAAAACGAAGATAGTCTCTGGACAGAAGACCTTTTCTTAGTTATTCCAGTACTCTAGTCAAATCTCGAAGTACAGTTTATGTTAATTAAAAGAGAGCAATTTTCTCAGTTGAAGGCAGACTCAATGGCAACCACTGCCACATTACATAAGAATCCAGAACTGCAGCTGCCTATCAGAAAGGGAAGCACCATGCTGGATATCATTTATATTTTTATCCTTTCCAAAGATAATTTCAGGAAGCTCTGTGCTAGCCATTGTTTACATCACAGGAGGAGATCTGGGTGTTACTGTATTTTCCCTTTTCCTCAGTTTCCTCACTTATTTTATCTTCTATGTGTTTTTCTAAAGTTTTCTTAAATCCCCTGGAAACATGAATGTCAAAGGGCCTACAAGACTAATACACTATGGCATGAATCTTCACCCTTCTCCCACTCCCCTTTCCAAAGAGAACAGGCTACTAAATAGTGCTTTATTCACATCTGCAAGAGCCTAGCCATTCTGTATTTCAATTAGCGGCAGCCCTGGTTAACTGCACCACACCTGAAGGACTGCCCCTTCTGCTTTTTTTCCCCTCCTAAGAATTAAGTGGACTAAGCGAAATTGCCAATGCTCATTTTCATCTAAAAAGGTGGTGATTTTTTAGTTACACCTAAATCAACATCTCTGACATAACCTTTATTGCGATGATTGTGACCCTCCTCCACCCCTGGATCTCTTTAAACTGTTTACACTGGATTTCAAAAATCTTCAAGTTTGTTCTACTTACATAATCACTATCATATTTCAGGAACATTCTGGTTGACATTGACTAGGTATACTTAACCCCCTTCATACTTATCTTCCCTACTTTCTTAAAAATATACCTCAAAAACCATATTTCTTATTTTTTCTTAATCTACTAAACAGGGCTTTTACAGTGTGCCACCTCCTTCACATTTTTAATCCTCAGTCTTAGGAGATAAGTATCATGAGTTTATAACTCATGATAGGTGAGGAAGCTGAGGTTCAGCAAGATTATGGGACTTGCTCAGGGTCATTTTTCAGATTAACTGGAAGTCAGGATTCAAACGCACATTGGCAGTTTCACCCATCAACATACGAAGTTTTTTTTTTTTTTTTTAAGATTTTATTTATTCATGAGAGACATAGGCGGAGGGAGAAGCAGGCTCCCCACAGGGAGCTTGATGTGCGATCCCAGGAATCCGGGATCACACCCGAGCCAAAGGCAGATGCTCAAAAACTGAACCACCCAGGCGTCCCTCAAATTTTCTTAAATAACCAGTTTAAGAGATTCACATACACGGAAAAAAGAAAAAACAAGATAAAAACACCTGGCTGCCTCAGTTGGTAGAGCATGAGTCTTGACTTCAGGATGGTGAGTCTGAACCCCTCGTTGGGTGTAAAGATTATACACACACACAGTAAAGTAGATAAAATAGGTCCATATGTATAAGGAAGATCATTTTTAAAGCGTGTCTCAGGAGGTGAGCTCCTTATGTTAGGGATTATATTTTGAATGCTCTAACCAATACCTAACACTTTGTGGATGGTTAAAATTAAGTAGAAAGACTGTCAAGACAATTGTGGGAAAAATAAATGGTGAATAAAAAACTACAATTAACCAATAAATACTGTATAATAAAATATCTTCAATTTTTTTATATATATTCATGAGAGACACAGAGAACGGCAGACGCAGGCAGAGGGACAAGCAGGCTCCATGCAGGGAGCCCGACATGGGACTCATTCCCGGGTCTCCAGGATCACACCCTGAGCTGAAGGCAGACGCTAAACTGCTGAGCCACCCAGGCTACCCAAACATCTTCTATCTTAAAATAGTTCACCTCTTTCAAGATCACTTTTCCCAAATGAATTAGACCCTTATTTTCATTCAAACTCCACACCAATAATATAATCATGGTACAAAAAAACTCTTTTCATAATTCAAGGAATCTCATTCTTTTGATCTAGATTATTGACATCCCTAGGTATCCTACATTTCCTAATTATCCATGACACTTATGAAACCATCTTCATGTCAGTCCACGAAGCTAAGTGCACTGACAGATTTCTGACTCATTGAGATTTTCTGAAAAAAAAAAAAAAAAAAAAGATGATTTATATATTTCTACCTTGTTAACCTATCTTCAAAGAATTTTGAACGCTAGAAAGTATCTTCTTAACTACCTTTCTTAGAATAATGTAGAAAGTTTATTATTAATGAAGAATGTGGGATCCCTGGGTGGCGCAGCGGTTTGGCGCCTGCCTTTGGCCCAGGGCGCGATCCTGGAGACCCGGGATCGAATCCCACATCGGGCTCCTGGTGCATGGAGCCTGCTTCTCCCTCTGCCTGTGTCTCTGCATCTCTCCCTCTCTCTGTGTGTGTGACTATCATAAAAAAAAAAAAAAAAAAAGTTATATTAATGAAGAATGCTTATTATTAATGTAGAATGCTTATTTTGGTTGCAATTAACAAACATGAGGTAGCTTTACTTAACAAATGATACTCATCACCTGATTCCACTAAGGTGTAGTGTCCTTAAATGAGCCACAACCTTTAACATGAAGTATATTCATACTATATTTCATGATTCACTATCTTATTATGGATTTTTTTTCCTATCCTTTAATCCTATAATCCAGACATATCCATCAACTAGAGTAGACCTTTGAACAATTTGAGTTTGAACTACGTGGGTCCACTTTACACAGATTTTCCCCCCAGTAAACACAGCACAATTCTGTAAATGTTTTTGTCTCTTCCTTATGACTTTTTTTAAAGATTTTATTTATTTATTCATGAGAGACACAGAGAGAGAGAGAGAGAGAGGCAGAGATATAGGCAGAGGGAGAAGCAGACTCCATGCAGGGAGCCCGATGTGGGGATTCGATCCCGAAATTCCGGGATCATGCCCTGAGCCAAAGGCAGCTCAACTGCTGAGCCACCCAGGCGTCCCCAATCATTATATACTATACTATATACTATTCTATATATATATATATATATATATATATATATATATACACACACATATATATACTATATATATATATTATACTATATATATTAGGCTCTCGAGGAACTTGCTTCTCCCTCTGCCTATGTCTCTACCTCTCTCTGTGTGTCTCTCATGAATAAATAATTTTTTTAAAAAATCCACAATGATTAATAAATGTGGTGTATTTATTAAGCAACATTTAAAATAAATGAAAAAAGATGATTCATCATGGATAAATCTCAATAATATTGAGTGAAAAAATCTAGTTACAGCAGGATTAACAGTACAATACCACTTATATAACATTTAAAAACAGGGGCACCTGGGTGGCTCAGTCAGTTAAACCTCGGCCTTCAGCTCAGGTCATGATCCCAGGGTCCTGGAATCGAGCACCACATCGGGCTCCCTGCTCAGCCAGGAGCCTGCTTCTCCCTCTCCCTCTGCTTGTGGCCTCTGGGTCATTCTCTCTCTCTTTGTCAAATAAATAAATAAAATCTTTAAAAACAAAAAATAAATAAAATTTAAAAATTTTATTTAAAAAATAAAGCTTAAAAACATACCAACTTACATTCTAGATGTGGAGTAAAACTATAACATCTTGCATGGGAATGATAGATGCTAAATTTTAAATGGTGATAACCCTTGGTGTGGAGAGGAGAATGAGATTTGAACAGATTTCTCAAGGGGCTTTGTTTGTATTTGCAAGTTTTACTTAAGTTAATGCCAAGTATGTTGGTATTGTGATACTGTCCTCTATTACTACTGTTTGCCTGAAATACCTCATAATCATTATTTTCACAGGGAGAATAAATTAATAAATCAGTCTGTGGTAGAGATAGTAAAATAAGCATGCCCAGGCCACTGACTGACTAAAAGAGGGACGGGAGAGAATGATTCACATATGATTATGTTTTCCTGCTTTAGTAATTGGAAAGATAGCCAGAATAAGGGATATAAAAAGTGGGAATAGGGATGGGATGGACAAACATGAGTTTAGTTTTAGATGTGTGCAATTGGAGGGGCCTAAGGATATCCATGAGATATCCAAGAGACTATTGTAAATTTGAACCCAGAGCTAAAAAGAAAAGCAAGTGCAAGCCATGGATTTGGAAGCCCATGATATAATAGGAAATATATAAATATATTGATCTCTGCCCCTCACTCGTGGACAGAGCTCCTAAAACCCTCTTGCTTTCCTAGTGGTAAGAGCACTAGGTTCAATATCGTGTTCAAATATTTGGTCTTTGACCCTGGATCTTAACACCATGTTCCTAATTCCCTTGGAATCTCCTAAATGACAGGAGCATCTTTAGTTCTAATGAGGTGACCTGGGTGGATCCTGGGTCGTGGCTGGTCACCCGTATGACCAAGTCTTGATTAGAGGCTTGGAACTTTCAGCCCCACCTCCATCCTCCAGAAAGGTACTGGAAAAGGAGTTAATAATTAGACATGCCTATGCAATGAAGGCTCCATAAAAATCCTTTAAGTACAGAGTTTGAAAGCTTCCAGGTTGCTGAACTCATGAAAGGGCTAGAAAGGTGGCCTGCCCAGAGTGGGTACAGAGGCTATGCCCCCTATGGCCCCTACCTTGCCCTATGTGTTTCTTCATCTAGCTATTTATCTACATTCTTTGTGGCACACTGGTAAAGGTAAGCAAGTTTTGCCCTGAGTTCTGTGAGACATTTCAACAATTTATCCAACCCTGGGAGGAAGTTGTGGGAACCTGGATTTACAGCCTGTTGGTCAGAAATACTTGCAATTGGTATCTAATATGGGAACAATCTTGTGGGATTGAGTCCTTCACTGATGAGATCTGACACTAACTCCAGGTAGAAAGTACCAGAACCAAACTGAATTGTTGGACACTTGGCTGGTATTGGTTGATGTGGGAATAAACATGCATATTTGGTGACAGAAAGGGAAGTGTTCTGAGTATTGTGAATGTGAAAATAGAGAAAGAAACAGGGAGCTTTTCCTAGATGGAGTCCTTACCATCTTCATAGGCCTTCATAGCCTCAAACAGCAACAGTCTCCCTAACCTTAAAAAGCCTCCATGTGACTCTGAAGTTCTAATTATTGTCTTCTTTTTTCTTTCCTTTCCTTGTCCAAGGTCTCAATAACTTGCTCTCTACCCACTGCCTTCCTAATTTAATGCCACACTCAATTTCTATGCCTACCGAGTTACTCAGAATTGCTGTCTGAAAGACTGCAATGACTGCAATGACTTCCTTATTGCAAAACCATGGATCTCCCCGCCCTTACACCAATTTTGATTATTTTTCAGCATGTGACACTTTAAACATTTAATCCTTAAAGCTCTCTTTTCCCTTGAAAGGTCATTTGCTCTCCGGTTTTCTCTCAAATGAATATTTCCCTCTATCTTTTCAATGCTGTCCAATACTGTTATCTGTGATGCTGGAAGCATTCTGTTTGTACGATCCACTAGAGTGGCCACTAACCACATGTGGCTATTGAGCACCTGAAATGTGGCTAGTGTGACCAAAGAACTGAATTTTTAATTTCATTTCACATTCATCAATTTAAATATTAGATGGCGGTGACTACCATACTGGGCAGTGCAGTTGTAGGGTTTCTTTTCCTCCTTCCATTTTCTAAATACAAACATTACTTCAGACTCTGTTTTTGATTCCCTGAACTTATTCATCTTTAGAAGTTCATCCCCTGGAAGCTGCACCATTCCTGGAACTCCAGCCATGTCTCTAAACTCAATGCTAAGTCTGATCTTTAACTGTCCCCTATCACTTGAGTTCCTCAAGCACTAGAAATGCTCTTAATGTCTCAAAATTTACCTCAAACTCAGAATGCTCAAAGCTGACCCCATAACTCTCTCTCTACAGAACCAAGCCCCTTATCCCTATGACATTCCTCTCTCTGACAGCAATGTCGTCAACATTGTCCCAGACACCCACACATGAAATTACCTTTGACACATCTCTTCCTTCTCCCACTGGCATCCGCTTACCAGGCGCTAACAAGTTTTCCTACAGAATCTCTCAGCTAACTATTCACTGAGCCCACAAAATTAAGTGAACCTCACGTTTCCAAGATACTGCATGGTCCCTCCCTTCCAGAAGCAGATAATCCCATTAAGAGACAAGATAGAAACGTACACAAATTCAGATAATAGAGAACAGAAATGACAAAGATGCATTGCCAAAGGAGTGCCCTCTGAATTCAGGTATCCGTGAGGGGCAGTCAGCTCCTTCTGCAAGAGATCGAAGCATGCTTTGCCCTGCCTGGACTTCCGCAGCCCTCTAAGGTTCTCCACACTTTTCCTGCTCCTTTCTGTTCTGGATCTGCCACCAGATTCCTCTACCTTGCTTTGACACATTAGTAATTCCCAAGATGTAACGCACACAGAGTCTCTCCTCAAAATTCCTCACTGCCCTATATTTAATCACCCCTAGTCCAGGACTGTCCTTCCCTGCCCCCTGTTCTCATGCAAATTCTAACATGTCTTTAAGCTTCCATTCAAGTCTTAACCTCCTCCCAAAAGCCATTGCTTCCAGCAATTAGTAATTCTCTCCCCTTGAATTTTCCATTACACTTAGAGTCTGTACCCTTAACTTACGACCCTGTTGCCACCACTGTTTAAATCATAAGCATTCTGTGTGCAAGCATGACGTCTCGCCTTCCCCAGCTCCCAAGCAATGATTATCCAAGGAAGGAGAGATGTATAAACAGCTCTTCCGTCTGTCCCACTGGGACTGTTTTAAAAAGCTATGACATTAACTTATTTGCATTTCAAATATTAAAGAAAACCGTTAGACTTGTGTGCTTTATCAAAAGAGAAATCTTATTAATACAAGAGTTCAAGATGGGCAGCCTGGGTGGCTCAACGGTTTAGCACCCCCTTCAGCCCAGGGCGTGATCCTGGAGTCCTGGGATCGAGTCCCACGTCAGGCTCCTGCATGGAGCCTGCTTCTCCCTCTGCCTGTGTCTCTGCCTCTCTCTCTCTCTCTGTGTGTCTCTCATGAATAAATAAATAAAATCTTTTAAATAAAAATAAAAGTAAAAGAGTTCAAGAAACACATCTACAGGGGCACCTGCCTCAGTGGTTGAGCGTCTGCCTTTGGCTCAGGTCGTGATCCCAGGGTCCTGGGATGGAATCCCACGTAAGGCCCCCACCCCGCAGGGAGCCTGCTTCTCCCTCTGCCTTTGTCTCTGTCTCTCTGTCTACCATGAATAAAAAAGAAAGAAAAAGAAAAAAAAACACATCTACAGTAGTGAGCAAATAGAAGATAACTAACAAAATCTGTTGCATTATTATTTGTTGATTTCAATAAACAACAAATTTGGATTCCGTTAGGATTAAAGTTCAGGCTTCTTATTTTAACAGAGGAACTGCTAACATGAACCTGCTGATCGTAAAGGGGCCACAAAACTACTATTCGCCAGTTGCACAAATCATCACAAACTTTTAAGGAACTCTTCAAATATTTTTGATATATACATATATATATAAAGTATGTGCAATGTATATGTAAATTACAAAGCATAATAAATAATAAATTAGGTGACCCTGTCAATTAATTTGTTTCTGGTATTGATAGACCACCCAAAATTTAAGGGTTCTTTCTTACTTGACGGCAAGTGTCATTATTTTTGCTCTAATTATATATATTCCAGTAAGTTATTTTCTTGGTCTAGTATAGTAAGAATATGCTTAATATTTTTATTTAAAATATTAACATTTACATGAATATTGAAATTCTGTAGTCAATATTCCTGTCTTACTCATAGCATTTGAATGATTTTCATTTATTTCTAGCATGCTTATTTACACATCTGATGAGTTTTTACTTTTTTTACTCTATTTTGAACATTCCGATTTCACATTACTGTGAGATAATCTTTCTACTTCATATTTCCTCATACTGAATTGAATAAGCTACTTATCTGCTTATGTTCCTAGTCTACTCAACTTATTTCATTCCCTCTTTATATTGACTGTCCCTCCCTCTGGTTTTGTACGACAAGCTTACTGCATGTTCCTTCTTCTAAGTCACTGACATATAAAATGAATAAAATTGGTCCTAATATTGATCCCTGGAGCTTTGTAATCTATCTGTTCCAAACTCTTCCACACATTGATATCAAAGTCAATGTTAATCTACTTAAGTAGTTCATCCCTATACCATACTTCTCTAACTTCTAGATTGGTTGTTTGTATGGTATTCTTTTCATGGTGCTTTATCCCAAGTAATTGGTTCATGGCTTCCCTCAGCTGATATTTGTCGTTAGACCCAGAGGTTATTTCACATCACTGAGGCAGATGAGATGTGAATCCATCCCGACTCTTTAAATTAAATCATATCTTTCTGATACTTCTAGTCATTGATGTTCTACATAGTTCACCAAGGTCTTATCCTCCATGTAAATTATACTAAATAATTCTGAATTTTAGGCGTGCCCGGATGGCTCAGTCTGTAGAGCATATGACTCTTGATCTCAGGGTTGTGAGTTTAAGCCCCACATTGGATGTAAAGATGACTTAAAAAATAAAACATTAATTTTTTTAAAGTCTGAATTTTATATTCAAGAGAAAATGGATATTTCAGGAATAATCAATAATTTAATGAGGTTTTATTTATTTTAAGTGATAGTATATAAGACATAGTATATAAGTATTTCAAGTCACCTTTATTGATAAATCCAAGAAGCTATTAAGAATCAAGAAGAGGGGCTCCATGGTGGCTCAGTGGTTAAGAGCCTGCCTTTGGCTCAGGGCATGATCCTGGGGTCCCGAGATCGAGTACCACGTCAGGCTCCCTGCATGGAGCCTGCTTCTCCCTCTGCCTGTGTCTCTGCCTCTCCTCTCTCTGTGTGTCCCTCATGAATAAATAAATAAAATCTTAAAAAAAAAAAAAGAATCAAGAAGAAAATACTTGAATTACAATAGTCAAAATCTAGTAATCAAAAATTCGTAGAATTATGCCCAAAACGGGTGGGTTTCAGTGAATATAAGTTATATTTTAATTTTTTTAATGGGACAAAAAAGTAAATAGAGAAAATCTTCACTTTAAAAAATCCTGTAGAATACTGAAAGCAAACGCCTATAAGAAGAACATAGGGGACCTATTCCTGTACATGGGTGGGGGGTGGTAGTGGTAACTCATCATGGAAACTTTTATTTTATTTTATTTTATTTTATTTTATTTTATTTTATTTTATTTTATTTTATTTGAGAGAGAGAGCGAGCAAGAGAGCAAGGGGCAGGAAGCAGCAGAGGCAAAGGGAGAAGCAAGCTCCGCACTGAGCAGGAAGCCTGATGAGATGCGATGCGATGCGGGGCTCAACCCCAGGACCCTGAGATCATTAAAGGCAGAGGCTTAAGCTTAATCGACTGAGCCACCCAGGCACCCCTGAGGTCAGCATTTTTATAGGGTTAGTGCCATTTGTATATTCTTATAGTGTACCCTACTTGTTTGCATCCTTTAAAATCCAGCTTCCTCGCAAGGCATTCGTCATTTTCTTATTGACTTAAAAGTGTGCGTTGATGACATTAAACTTCTCCCATACAAGTTTCAAATACTTATTTTTCCCTGATTTTCATTTGCCTTTTAATGATGTTTTGTTTTTCAGAGGTATGAAGTGTTAGCATTCATTTTCTGCCTTTGGTAGGTACTTTGTGTTTTTTGTTTGTTTGGGTTTGTTTTTATGTTTTATGTTTTTATGAACTCTGTCCTGCATCCTGGCTTTTCCTGTTCCTGGCAGCTCATGTGAGTGTAGGAATCCTGCAGCCCAACAATTCCAGCATAGCTTGATATGCTCCCTTTCATAATGAGGCAATAACCTGAGTCCTCATAGGACCAAGCTTTAGGAGCAAAAAAAAGAAATAAAACAAATTCAAAAGCCCACTGCCCCGAATGCTGCCAAGCTTGGGCTGCTACTGACTTCCAAGGAAATAAATTCCAAAGATAGTAAAAACTCAGTTAAAAAAAAAATCTTTTAAGACAGTTCAGCTCTCAAACCTCGAAATCATCTGTTTTAATACATTTAGGGCTGGACACAGTGGGGCTCCCCAGTCCACGTGCCTCTGAGTCCTTCCCTGGGGTTCCTGGCTCCCTCTGAACAGGGCAGAGAGCCTGGCCTCTGAAGTTAGGCTCAGTAGGGGCCAGGAGTTCTCTTCCTAGTTCCCCTTCTCCTTGCCCCAATTTCAGGACATCTAAAGTCCCTACAATTTTAGGGCAAATGCCAGGACTAAAAGTTATTAAAAAGAACCAGAAAGATTTAAAAGCCACCGCCACCTTCTTCTTTCTTCTTCTTCTTCTTTTTAATGAAAACATTTAAGATGGCTTAAGTTTTATATTACACTTAAGCCAAGAAAAAAATAACTAATAAATAAAAAACAAAAACTTAAGACAAGGAGAAGGCCTGGTTCACAGAGAGTAAACATTGTCACTCTTGTGTCGTGAATCAGGGGGCCTGGGGAAGGCCTCCTCCTCACACATTCCCCAGACTGTCTCCCTGCCACAAACTCACCATAAATGGTACCTTTCTGAAGTGCCTGACCCAATACCCAGATAGAGTGGGTGTTTGTAAGTAACTGCGAGAAATGTGATCCTTCTTGGGAAGCACTGGGGTCTATGAACAAGGCGTTTGTCCTCAAGTCTTCAGAGAGGCAGACTGCCCTCCAGAAATAAAGGGGTGCTTATGGGTCTCTGCCTGATTTGCTCTTTCCAGTTGAGAAGGGGACCTCGATGGAGACAAGAGCCCTTATGGCCTTGATTAAGGTGGGAGCGGGAACTAGGAGGAGAGTGCTTTAAGCACATGCTTACTCTGTCTGCAAGGTCCTGAGGGAGATACCACATTGATGTTAAATGGTATTTAAAAAAAAAATAACAAAAAACAGGAAATGGGGTATGGTTTTCACCCCAGCGTACTTACTACTCCCAGAAGCTGGTCTAATTCTGAAGCCGCACATCAGAACAACTCAACATTCAGCCAGCAACCCCAGGTCAGATCCCTGATTCTAAAAGGCTCCAGCCCAGCTCCTGCTCAATGAAGCTGTGTTATAGAAATACTTTCTTGGGGCGCCAGGGTGGCTTGGTCAGTTAAGTGTCTGCATTCAGCTCAGGTCATGATCTCAGGGCCCTGGGATTGAGCCCCTCATCAGGCTCCCTGCTCAGCAACGAGTCTGCTTCTCCCTCTCTCTCTCTCCCTCTGCCCCACCATACTCCCCTACTTGTGCTCTTTCTCTCTCTCTTCCTCTCTCTCTCTCTCAAATAAACAAAATCTTTAAAACTATATATTTTCTTTAACATTGTAAACTGCCTGCTTTCTAGAGTTTCCTTGTTGGTGACCTTATTTTGCCATCCAGCTTCAATACTAATTCAGCATGGAAGGGGAGTGGAGGGGTGTCCCAGCCTGAGCCCAAGCTGGGCTCACAGCCAGGATTCAGATTCGTCTGGGCATGTCTGATGGGCTTGCCAGGAGTCTCTCAGCATGAGGGTTGGAGGAAGCTCATAGAAAACAACATCCAAAGGCAGTGGGTATGGGGGATACATCACAGGTATCAGAATCACCACGGAAACTTTAAAAAATACATATGCCCTGCACACATGCATGCCTCATTCTGGTTGTATGTGTTATGTGTGGGCGTGGGTGTGTGTTTGTCTATCTAGGTACACAGATGGATGCACACTAGCAAGGAGCCCTGCTTTGGCGCCAAAATTGGCCCTTAGATTTACATAGGTCAGCCTACCACTGGGGCACTGAGGACTCCAGAGAACACAGTGTGGCTTCCATACACGAGAGTTCTGGCAGTGTGGCCCTGCTGTGTAGCTCCGTACACCCATGGCTTCCACACCCGGGGACTGCCTGCATCAGTTCTTAAGCTGGAGGCCATGGCTTCCTAGGAATCCAAGAATAGGCCACAGGGGTCCCATAAATTTCTGAAAATTGCATGCGACTTAGTAGGTATATATGTTTTTCAGGTAAAGGTTCTATAAGTTTCTCTGACTTTGAAAAGAGGATATGATCCTCAAAAAGTTAAGAACTGCTAACTGCTGAGAAAACATTGAGCAAGCAGATTTTATAACATTTTGAGATGCCATAATGACAGACATGGGCAAGGCCAGTAAAACACTGTGTTTTCAGTTAATATGGCTTATTTGTACCTTGAAGCATCCATGACCTGATGAAATTGTGGTCCCACCTATGCTTCAAGCCCACCTTGAAGGCCTCCAGCTCCTCCCCAGCCAAGAATCATTGCTCCCTTCCCGAGGCCTTGTTTGTATACCTCTTGCAAGACTTAACAGTTTTTACCTTGTGTTTTAGATCTGCATGAGTATATCACGTCTCCTCTACGAACTAGAACCTGTGAGAGTAAGAATCATGCCTTACCCATGTTCTCTCTCTGAGTGTCCAACATAGCATATTGACCTAAGTATCACTGGATGAGGGAATGAGCAAGTTTGCAAAGCCCTTCTATCTACCAGAACTTTTTATTTTCTTTACTAAAAGCAACCAGCCCGAATTCCTTGTAAATCATGCATTTCAAATGTAGTCCTTAGAATTTATATTGTCAGTTGATTGATTTACTTCTTTAAGCATCACGCATTAATTACCTGCCTTATCTGTTTAGTTGGTTGTAAACTGCTTGGAGGGCAAGGATCACATATCATACCCACATATCATACCCAAACTAGGTAAGCCCACATGCCCCTTGGGAGGAGCGCCCGGGGCCAACCAGGGTGTTCAGAGTTGTGAACAGCACACTCACAAGGAAACTTTTCTTGAGAAGACATAGGCCCAGAGATGCCTGGGTGGTTCAGTGGTTGAGCGTCTGCCTTTGGCTCAGGTCATGATCCCGGGGGCCTGAGATCGAGTCCCGCATCAGGCTCCCTGCAGGGAGCCTGCTTCTCCCTCTGCCTGTGTCTCTGACTATCTCTGTCTCTCTCATGAATAAATAAATAAATAAATAAAGCTTTGAAAGAGAGAGAGAGAGAGAGAAGACAGAGGCCTGGTAGAACAGAGTTTGGTAGAAAAGCAAAAAGGCAACTGCTAGTAGGAACAAAGCAAAAAAGTGAAATGATCAGGGTATGGAACTGGAATCTAAACAGGAGATGAAGCAAAGAGAGAGGTGCCTGAACCTGCGTGCTGGGGAGGGAGAGCCCACACAAGAGATAGCACCGCCTCAGAGGGGGTGCGGCTGGACCACAGTTCAGAGCTTTGGCATCGGCTCCTTGCAGGTTCTGCGAGGCCTGCCAGGTTTTTTCTAGCCCTGTTACCCTATTTGGTTTGCTCCTTATTTGTGTCAGGCTTCTCTCGTGTTCAAAAAAACCCTGGCTGCCATCACTACATGGAAAATGATGTTGACGAATCATTTTACAGGGCAAGTCTGTTTTCAGAGTAGAGCCCCGGCTGAAGATGCTCCAAAGGATCTGAGCACATCCCTGATTCACAGAGAGAGGGACACACAGCAACGTGGCCTCCTTCTCTTTTCCTCCTTTGCTTCTCAGCTGCGGATCTCCGGGCTTACGGATCTACCCACACGGGAACACACCCTTAGCTCTCTACAATCGAAGCCTCTAGAAGACGGCATGATCTTGCCAGACCGTTTTAGCTTACTGACTGAATTGTTACAGTAAGATTATTCTGGGGATGTTTACCAACTGATGGTGGATGGAGTCATAAATGTCAGACCAACCATCCCACAGGCAAGAGTCAGAAAAGTGAAAGTAGTAGTAGGAAAGGCCAGGCCAATTAGCAGCTACATGGATAGCAGCTTAGCTAGCCATTCTCCCTCTCTCTCTCTCTCTCTCTCTCTCTCTCTCTCTTTTTAAGATTTTTTAAAATTCATTTTTGAGAGAGAGAGAACTTGCACATGAGTGAGGAGAGGGGAAGAGGGAGAAGTAGACTCCACCAAGCAGAGAGCCCTATGTGGGACTTGATCCCAAGATCCCAGGATCATGACCTGAGCCAAAGGCAGATGCTTAACCAACTGAGGCACCAGGTGCCACTTAGCTAGTGATTCTAAATTAATCACTACTGCTCAGATACCAGTCCTAGGACACAGGGGTAATTTTACAGTGACTACAGTTAGATAAATTAGATAATCTCCCATTGCTCGTTTAGTTTATTCAAATTTAAAGTATTCGTCATTCAACAGCATGCACTGAGTGCCTATGTGTGGGATCCATCATTAAACAGAACAAAAATCCCTGCATCATCTGTCAATCCTCATGGTAATTTTGCATCTTCTCTACATCTTAACTCTTGGAGGTCATTATCTTGCTTGTCTCTATTATTTGCATCTCTGAGCCCTAAATGAGTTTGTTTTTAGCCCTCTTAGTCCTTGGAAGAGTAGGGTCTTTGCGTGTCTAAGTCAGACTGTAGTTAAAATTTTAAAAACCTGTGTTCCACAAACAAATCCATTTATAAGTTTTTATCATTGTCTTCTCAGTTTACTAGGAGGAGACAATTTTGAAAAGGTTCAGTGTTGTCACAGCTGGGCTGGACTGCACTACCAGGAAAGAGAATTTTTCTAGATCTCATTCAGTTTTGGAATTAGGAACAACAGCTGCCTGAGCCAACAAGGCTGAGGAATATGGGACGGAGAGACCTGAGCCCAAATCAAGAGTCGGGCTCTTAACCAACTGAACCACCCAGGTGCCTGCTTCATGTACCAGTTTTATGAGTTGGGGCAAGATCCTTAAATTTCTGAGGCTTGGCCTTCTCATCCATAAGGTAGACATAATAAAACCTGCCTCCTCTTCCTCTCCACGTTGTGAAAGTTAAGTGAGCAAGCACATGAATGCTTTTGATAAACTGTAAAGAAGTGTAAAATTTTAATAATCATTACCAACAATTCAAATTGAAGACTTTCTTAAACTCAATCTTAAATTTAGTAACAATAAGAACTTTAAACTATGCTTTGGGGGGCTTACATGTTTATTTTACAATTCAAAGAAATAAATTCCTACAGGTATAATCATATGAATAAAAATACTTTTTCTTTCATTTTCATTTCTTTTCTTCTTTCTTTTTTAAATAAAAAATACAATTTCTTTCCCTAAGTGAGGAAAAGTTGGAGGGAAAAAAAGCCACTGGGGGCATTTTTTAATACACGTTTTATGGGACAGATATTGTTTGTTCAACTGCTAAGTGCTAGAGCAAAATGAGAATCCGTATTAGCTGCCCATCCTTCCAAAGGGCTTGCAAGTCTAAGAAAATCTTGTTCTCTCAGATGCTCTACTTTCATTTTCCACCATGGAAATGCTTGTTACTTGGTCCCAAAGTGCATAAAGCCCTTTTTGCTGAGATAAGCAATCCTTTGGCACTTTGGGTACCTTCGATCCCAAACTGATTCTACAGATTTGGCTGCCCAAACAAGTTGACTAGTGGTCAGATATTTATGAGTATGCACATAACTGAGGGATACCTTAAATTGCAATAATTCACAGGTCCACATCTGCCAACCCCCGGGGCATAATTAACATTATTTTATTTTATTTTTAAAATTGCACCCTGTACAACACAACCCTCGGGTGCTTCTAGAGAAAATGAGCACATTATAACAAATAAAATATTATAGGACAACAACTAATAGCTTAAGCGAATTAAAAATAAGAACTCATAAAATAGTCTTATTGCTGGGCCACAGGGGAGGAACAAAGTCCTTTAACCACTAAGACTGTTAGACACTTTAAGGCTTTTCTTTCTTTCATGCAAGAGAAGCAGGAGTCAGTAGAGGGAAGAAGGACTGGAAGAGGAAAACCAGGAGTTTCATTCAGGGCGCTTTCTTTCCCAGCGGGACCACAAAAAGCGGCTGAGTTATGGTAAAAGGCCCCACAATGTCCTGCCGCCCATAGATAGGTGAGGTCATACTTGGTTTCTCGAGATGCATGGTCCTCCTTTAAATAACTAACTGAAGCCTCCTGTGCTCCACCTTCCTGCCAGACTTCGATCTGACGTCATTTTCTTCGTTTTCCCAAATAGGAAAAGTTCTTTCTCATTTGAAAACTTAAATCGACCTTATCTACTCCATATATTCAAATCGTAACACTAACTGTAACTTCATAAATAAGTGTACACATGCATACACACACATTTCCACGTACACCGGCCCACCTACCGGCCCTTCTGCAGATGACAACACAGGATAACAGAACTAATCACTAAACAAAATACAAAGCCAGTCCACTAGGCATTTTTAAAATAAGAGTGTACTCTAATTTTTCCTTAAGCCTCCACAAAGTTTTGCATTGCTATCAAAATATTTTTGGAAATTCTGTAATGTTTCTCCTTTTCCCTTGGCTTCTTATTTCTGGCAAGGACTAAACCCCAAAATATCTTTCCTCTGGGACACTGAAATAACTGTCCCAAAGCAGCTGCCAGAGCCATAGCTATTCAGAGATTTGGGACAGATTTCCAAGCAAGGCCACTTGCAATTTTAATTGTTTGAGTCAAAAGCTCCACCTTCCGAGATTCTCAAAGAACAGGTGTGCGAGGCAGGGCGGGTGGGGGCTGCTGTCTCCTGGATTCTCTCATTTTCGTTCATGACTCGGTCTGCTGTTTCACTTCTGTTTCTTCCCTCCCCTTGTCTGCCGCCCACCCTCCTCTGGGTTTTATTTTAGACGTAAAGAAAAAAAATCAACTCACCACTCCCTCTCCCCCCAGCGCTCTGAGATTGTATTTCTCCTCTGCTGACTTCCCAAAAGCTTCCTTACTATAACGGTGCCAGTATTGGGTTCTTCTTACCCAGGGCCGCCTCCCTCAAGTGTAGAACTAAGTAGAGGGCGTATCTGGTAGATTAAGAGAAGAAGAAAGAGGTCTCCACCACCAAGCACAGCTGCCTGACTGGCCCAGACCTGGGGGTTTCCTGCAGACAAAGAACGTTTGGACTTGTCATGTAGCACACAGGGACCTTTGCATCACTGGTTCTCAACCCTAGTCACATCTCAGAAGTGCCTGGGAATTGTTCCCAAAAATACCTTTGTCAAAAAAGCAAAAAAACAAAAACAAAAACAAAAACCTTTGTCCAGGCCCGTTGAACTGAATCTCTGGCCTGGGCCTGGGCGTTGCGATTTTTTAACAGCTCCCAGATGATTCTATTGTGCAGCAGGATTAAAAACCACTGATTTAGATTCCGCTTGTGGAAGTTATCCAGCCCTGAGCTTACTCTCTTCCTTCCAAATACACCCCAGGAGATTCCTCTGCTTGCTCTCACACCAAAGATTTCTGGGAGCCAGGAAATCGAGTATGGTGGCCTAGGGAGTGCAGTGCAGTTTCACAAAAAAGAGGGCTGGAGAGGTGGCGCCAAGGCATGGAGGAGGCTGGTCCTGGTGGTCCTCCTGGGCCTCCGGGGGGAGCAGCACACCTCTGGGGTACATGAGGCCCCCTTCTCTCCCAGGGCCTGATCCTCTTAGAACCTGGCAGATGAGACACTTGAAGCATGGTGATGCTCAGTTTCTTTCTTGCCTGCGTGGGAGAGGGGAAAAACTAAGTCGTGGAGGACACTGGAGACTCAGAAACTATGATGCAGGGACTCAGGGTAGGAACGCGTCCCAGTCAGCAAAAGGACAACTTAACAATTAAGTCACATCTATTTTGAAAGGGTTGGGACACAGTCACAAGTATGATTTTACGTGCAGATGCTAAGGGACGGACACACAGCTGCTGCCATGACAAAGTCCACTCCTGGTCACACAAAGGCTGGGGACTCCGCTGGCCAGGGAGAAAGTGGTTCCTGAGACCCCAAACCACCGCGGTCCCTTCAGACTCTCCAGCTGCTCACCCTGCAGTTAGGAAAGGCCTCCGGAGTCCCTCCCTTGAAGCCCTGGAGAGTTCTAACACACTCCAGGGGGTTCCAACCTCCCACCCCCACCCCCCGTTGCCAAGGCAACTGGTGGGCACCATCCAGCTCTTCTAGGCCAGCGACTCTGCTGGGCAAGGGGCCTGCCCTGTGCTTAGCTTTTGCTCGGAGCTCCTTGGCTCTCCGCCGGCCTTCCTCTGGCACATTTACGGTTGCTGTTGCACTCTTGGCTTAGTCTATACAGAGAAGGTCTCCCTGCCTCCACCCATCTTTCTTCCAAGCTCTCTCTCTCCCCAGATGTCTCAGAGTTTATGTGGGAAAGCATGTTCTTACAGCCTATTAAAGAGACTTTCAAAGTCATGCCTTCCTCTGCAGCCTTTGGAGTCCGCTGTATGCAGGAGCTGTGTCAAGTGGACTGAACGAGCGGGTGTGACTCTTTTGTGAGCTCTGGGGAGAGTTCCTAAATGTTTCTGGGTTTCCCCTGGCATGGTTCTGATTTGTGAGCATCCAGAACTCAGGTCCTTGCCCTCAGAAACAACCATGAAAAGCATGGGCAGCAGGATTAATGCAGATGTGCAATCTGGACGAGTTCCAGCTACCAGGGAGCAAGGATTTTACATTTTCTTGTCCAAATAAAACCCTCCCCTATTCATGCAGCCTTGGCGCTTCCAACATAATGAAGTTCTAGTCCTTGGAATTTGGGGTGTGTTTCTTCCCGCCCCCTCCCCGCCACCCACCCAAAAGCAAACTCAAGCAAAGCCCAAAAGAGTGTGAATGATCTCTCTTTCAGATTATGAGCTGCCAGGGTCCTGGCCCCTGCTGAACTACACCCCACCACCAAACCAGCAAATGTCAGCCTGTGCTGGCCACCACTGCTCCCTCCTGGAGTCTCCTTGTCCAGCCTGACTCCTCTGGGGCTAGGGCTGATCCCTTCATAAAGCTTCAGCATAAATTAGCAAACATGTGCAGGTCCCAGCTTTAAGAAAGGTTTGGTTTTGTTTAATGAAATGAAACCATGTAACCTACCGCCTTTTTATTCTGATCCGGTAGTTAGATCTGGACACTGAATGTGATATATCTTTAAAACTTGTCAGAGTGATCACATACCAAGATTAGGGACAAGGAATGCCTTAAGGCAGACCCTCCTACAGGAGGAGACTGGCAGGGAACGCCCAGCCTGGAACTAATGCTCCCTGCTGCAGGGGTTTCTTGCCTTGTTTCATTTTTAGAAACCAGAAAAACACGAAAGAGCTCCAGTTCTAACCATCCCACTCAGGCCCAGCCCCAGGCAAAGCTAGAAATGGGCCAAGAGGGCCAGACCATTGAAAGTGCCCCCCTGAAAGTCAAGGACCCAGCCTGGGACCCTGTACTCCCCAGCTCAGGGTAGACAGAAGAGGCTCAGGGGCACCCGCATTCCAGAAATCTCTGAGTACAAAACAGAAGAAAAGGGGTGCCTGGATGGCTCAGGTGGTTAAGTGACTGCCTTCGACTCAGGTCATGATTCCGGGCTCCTGGGATCGAGCCCTATGTCAGGCTCCCTGCTCAGCAGGGAGTCTGCTTCTCCCTTTCCCCTTTCTGCTCATGCACAGACTCTCTGTCAAATAAATAAATAAAATCTTAAAAAAAAAAACAGAAGTAAAATCAGAGAAGTATGTCAGAAAGTCAATATAATAATCATCAGGATAGGGGCACCTGGGTAGCTCAGTGGTTGAGCATCTGCCTTTGGATCGGGTCATGATCCTGGGGTCCTAGGATTGAATCCCGCATCGAGCTCCTCCCAGGGAGCCTGCTTGTCCCTCAGCCTGTGTCTATGCCTCTCTGTGTGTGTCTTTCATGAATAAATAAATAAAATCTTTAAAAAATCGTCATCATCATCATCATCATCAGGATAATAATAATAAAAAAAGTAATGGCCACTAGGACTCTTATCCTGGCTCTCCTATTTAGAGGCTTTATGACCTTGAGCATTTAGCCTCTCTCTTTCTCTACCTCTAAAATGGTGACAATTATCTACCCAGCCCTTGTCCCAAGTGTTGTCATAAGAACCAGATGAGATCATGGAAAAAAAATTCTTTTGAAGAATATAAAGTTGGTTTGCAACCTGTTGAGAATATTTACCCTTTTTAAGACTACTTCACATCAATAGATATGCAGAACCAGATACCACACCTAAATCTTACATCAAGCGGATGAAATCTTAGCCATCGATTGATGGTTAAATATGCATATTGTATTTTTCTTATAATAAATTACTGTTACTAGGAAATAAGTAAATAGCCCCGTTGCATAAAGCCAATTATGGCATTTGCTAAAGTGGGCCTCTACCTCTTGGGATGGTGTAGTTTCAAGGGTCCCTAAGGCGTGCTCTGTACAACTCTGAGTGGGTGGTGCAAGTCTTTAGCTAGACCACATAAAAATTATATCTCTTCTCATTGAATGCCGCTATCTCTATGATTTGTGAGTAGGCTGCTCAATGAGTTCAGAAAAACATTTCCTTCTAGCTCCAGCTGGCAAGATGTCAAGATTGAAAAACACATTTCCTGCTTCTCTTTCTTGCCCCAATTGGGATGGATGACCCTAATTCTCACCACCCCATTTCCTTAAGCCATTAGCAGTGATTGAATCTCTGCCCATCCCAATGAGCCTCACACAGACGATTTTAATGCACAGCAGCACCCGTAATAGAGAGAACTATGTTGTGAAACTTCAAATTTACTTTTAATTCCATCTTCGACAGGCCAAATTGAAGCCATGGGTTATACTTTGTTATGGCCGCTTAGCACTAGCTGGAAATCCAGGCACCCTCCAGTTTGTAAAAGTTTCCCTCTCCCATTAGCCTCAGAGCAAATAAGATGCCTCCATCTCTATCTTGATGGCTTTCAGTTCACAAAAAGAGTAGGTCGTGGTAGGGGAAGTGGTATAGGAAGACAGCCAGAGGCCAATATCCCCGAAGAATTGGGGATCCAGCCGTGTCCAGAGGATCCAGCCAAGCGTCCTCTGACTGCCCGTACATTCACACACACTTGTTACATGCTGCTGAGCAAGAAAAGAGTTTCATGAGACCCACAAAAGCACCCACCGCAAGAGGGGACCTGAGTCACTCAGTGGTTGAGTCTGCCTTGGGCTCAGGTGATCCCAGAGTCCTGGGATCAAGTCCCGCTTTGGGCTCCCCGCAGGGAACCTGCTTCTCCCTGTGCCTATGTCTCTGCCTCTCTCTATGTGTCTTTCATGAACAAATAAATAAAATCATAAAAGAAAAAAGAAGGAACCACAAGCAATATCCATTCATTCTTTGGTAACTGGGCAACACTTGCCCGCCAAAGCTTGAAAAAAGGGTAAGATAGATAATAAAGGCAACACCACCACAGACTGCTCCCTCTCTTCACCCTCTCAACAAGCCCACAGCGGACTGTGATCCCCACCTGATAGATGAGGCACTAGAAGGTTTAGAAAGGTTGCATACCTTGCCTGGTATGCCATAGATGCTTGCTGCACAGCAAAAATTCCAAGCCAGATTTATCTGATTCCCAAGCTTCTGCTCCTAACCATTATACCCGGCTGGCTTCACTGTCCACAGGGATCAGTCAGGAGACCTTCTTCAGGAGACCTTTGGGATGGGGAGGTGCAAACTGGCTCTTGAGAGCAGTGTGTGCCTCGGACTGAGAGAAAAGAGGAGGGGGCGTCATCCAAATTGCTGAGCGTGTATCCTCAGGGCCCCAAACACTGCCCCGTATACAGTAGATGCTCAATGTCTATTCAATGAATGAACAGATGAAGAAATTAGAAACGGTACAAACAAAGGCAAGGAGATCAGAATAAAGATAGAGAGCAAGGGTGGGGAAAGGGAAACTGAGAAAGTGGAAGGGGAAAGAAGAGCAAAGAGACCTGACCTGAGCAGAGCTCACTGTAGCAAGAAGCGCTGAGGTCATCCAAGCCAGGCGGAGCTCTCCAAGAATGACTGAAAATCGTAGGGTTGGGAGCTTGCACTGGTTCTGTGTGTGGCGGTTAAATTAATTCCTGAAGAGAGGGCCTGATAAGGTGGAAACCTCTCTGAGAGGGATTAGTCCGGCTCTGTGGGTGGGAGGCGCTGAAGGTGGAGGGACCAGACACAGGGAGTCCAGCTGGTGAGCAGGTGACCGAGGGACTCACTAGGGAGGGGCCCAAGGGCTCTGACTGGTGACCTAGGTAAAAGCTGAGCCCAGAAAAAGAAAAAGAAAAACAAAACAAACAAAAAGAGAGTTGAGCACCAACTTGGCTCTCAAACAGGTAAGAGAGGGGCACCTGGGTGGCTCCGTGGTTGAGAACCTGCCTTTGGCTCAGGGTGTGATCCTGGGGTCCTGGGATCGAGTCCCACATCGGGCTCCCTGCAGGGAGCCTGCTTCTCCCTCTGCCTCTCTTTCTGTCTCTCATGAATAAATAAATACATTTTTAAATTAATTAATTAAAAAAAATAAACAGACCAGGGAATTGGACGTGCCACGGTGTCCTCCTGATGTTTACCGCCTGCCCGCAGAGGCCAGCGGGTACTCACACGAGCTCTCTTCATCACAAGCAAGCTAGGAGATGGAGATCCCATGACAATAAGCAGCTCGGCCTCACTACACAAATAATTACTTTTAAAAATCTTTGGTCACCAGGTCAAAGGAATGGGCTACTTACTGGTCTGAGTGCATGGTGCCCAATGCTTTTAATAATCTTCATTGGCCTGAGATTTTTTTTTCTAAAGCCCTCAAATTGGAGCAGTTCCTTTGTCAAATTTATTTTTTTTTCTTTGTCAAATTTAGATGATCCTCTTGCTGATAAGAGTCACGAACCATAGCATGACTGCTATAAAAACTCCCTGAGCCAGATGATGGCAAACATGTTGAGAACAAAGGCAGAGCCTACTCCTTTTGGGGGAACTTCATAGTGGGTTTGGCACTGAGTCCCCAGAAACAAGTGTCTTGCAAATATTTCAACACACTTGCGTTTTTTGTTTTTTTTTTTAAGATTTTATTTATTCATGACAGACACAGAGACACAGGCAGAGGGAGAGAGAGAAGCAGGCTCCATGCAGGGAGCCCAATGTGGGACGATCCTGGGTCTCCAGGATCACGCCCCGGGGCCGAAGGCGGCGCCAAAACTCTGAGCCACCCGGGGCTGCCCCACACTTGCGTTTTTAACAACAAAAGCAAACAGGAAACTTAATTTTTTGAGCTAGAATGTGCTAACACACCACCCCAAAATCCTTTCTCTGTAACAAAGCTCCCCCTGCTAGAACTCTGGCCCTACCTGGTACTGCCATTCCATCAGGCACCATTCTTTCTCCAAGAACTACAATGACAACTGCTCTCTTATCAAGATAAAAAACAGATACCAAGGTTTTGGAAGGGATAATTAATAGCCAGCAGCAAGTCTTTGCATTAATTCAGTGGCACGTGAACGAGTTGCGAAAATTCCCTTTGCCAGAGAAACGATTGGCTGCTTTACTACTCACCCAGGAGCCTTTATTTCCCACTTGGTACTGTATTTATGGCTTTCATGGGGGCAAAAAGAGGCTAGGAATTCTGTGTTGGATAAACTGGATATCTGTCCAACCAATGATGACGAGTCACATTTAAATGCATGTTGTTAAAATCGTAATCTCTGTTCCAGGCCCTGAGCTATTTTGTAATACGGGTATTTTCAAGACTTTCAGATTCCAAATGGCTCCCAAACTAGAAAATTATCTTACTGCTCAACCAGGCAGGGGTTTGGTCTTGCACAGAGCCGGTTTTGACAAAGCCCCTGAAACACAACATGTTCTGAGAAATTCAAAAGTATGCAGCGTGTGTTTCTGTCACATGATTTTCACTCAGTTCCTGAGGGGTGCTCATGCTAAGTGGTCCTGCTCCAAGATTCAGCCCCAATGCCACCTCCATGTGTCTACTTCCTGCCTGCTTTCTTCTGATGGCATATAGATCTTCACTTCTGATTTTGCTCAACCCAGTTCAGGCCTTCCTCAATTCTGAGCTGCCAAGACCAGAGTGTGTGGCTAAAACACTTGAATACTCATGTGAAAGGAACTCAACTTCTGCTTTGGGGTCATTTAGTAACAGTTGCTCTATTTCCTTTTCTTCATTAAGCAATTCTACTTGCACAGAAAAAAAAAACCATAAACAACAAATGATTCTTTTTTTTTTTTTTTTTTTTTTTTGGTCTACCAAGTACTAAAAGTAGTGATAATGAACTTAACCATGCCGGAGGTTTATATAACCGGCATGCTCATATGGTAATGTCACCTATGGCTGTGTGATAGGGGCCCTTTCAGAAGAGAAATGAAAAGGAATTTAATGACAAGAAAAACTGTTTCTACAAAGAAAAAAGAGGCATAGTTTCATTGTGATTTGACTTGAGAAGAGACACGTCCCACTTTGAGCAAAAGTACTGAGACTTTTGGGCAAATTATCAGGTTGATGTTGAATACACTGCTTTATTTTTTTTTTCCATCTTTTGCCAGATGCTCAATTCCATGGCTTGGTCTAGAACCACCACCAAAGAAATCCTGTTAAAGCACAGGAAGAAAATGAATGCTTTCTTCCACAGGAAGGCTCAACATATAAATAAATCCCACCCCTTTGCCCTATCCATTCTCAAGACTGCATTTCTGACTCTCTACCTGCACCAAACAACCCCGTATCTCACTATCACCTCACTCATCCTGCTATTGTGTAGATGAAATTAACTGTGACAAGATGAAGAGTGATTTCCTGAAGATTCAATCACCAGAACTAGAACCCAGGTGTTCTTTCGCCCAAGCTTACACAAGTAATTGACGAAAGGCGGTATCATTCCCTGATTTCCAACTTCCACCAACACCCCAACTTCCCTGCCCTCTAGTATCTGCCTCAACACACCTAGCCTGTGCCTAACGCACAATGTCTTACTGCCATAACATGCATTTGAATCCAGTTTCTTCTACGTCATTTGGCTGAGTGCTGCCTGTCTTAGATGCGGGGCTGATATACAAAATATTCAACAACTGGTATGGCCTAGGCACTGACCGATCAGAAGGGATACTCGCTTACTGCTATGTCGAGGGCCTGGAGGCTCCTCCCCCCCAACCCCCTGGGCCCCTTTAGCAGCAGATGTGTTGGGAGATCAGAGGGACCCCAGGGAAGCCCTGCTTAGGGGCAGCTTCTGAAGAGAAAGTTGTAAGAGACCCAGCCTTCTGTAATTTGTGCCCCACAGGTCCAACGCTTCTGATTTATTATACACTCAACAGATATTAAGTATCTACAATGTGTTTGTCCTTATGGGAAAAACAAAAGCAGTCAGACATACCCTCGTGTCCTACCTTGTTTCTCAGTGGAATAGTTAAGAAATGTACATCAAAAGCTACAACAGAAACCAGAAAATTGTCTGCTTTAAGATAGTCCAGGAAAGTGGGTATGACTGCTGACAAAAGGAGGGATCGTTTGTGGTTATACATCATACAAGGCCTTCTGGGAGGCTCGTTTCAGCTATGGCTCCTAAAGAGTAGGGAGGGTTTGGTGAGGAGGAGCTAAATAGCATTCCAGGCTATGGGAAGAAGTGCACCCACAGGGAAGAAATGGTAGGGTAAAGAGAGACCAAGGCTGTGGTGGCTGTCGTGGCTGCAGTCCGGCCTGGCTGGCAGCCACTGGTGGCATGTTTCTGGGCATCAGTACCAAGAGGCGTGGACAGGTGAAGGAGGGCTCAGTAATGCTGACCTGGGCCTCAGGGCTTGCTCCCTGGGAGCCCTCTCATTTCCAACCTGGCCAGTCACACACAACCCCACTTCAACCCTACTGGAGAACAGGCCGCCATCAGTCAAATGGCCTTTAGGATGACCAGCCCTTGCCGGGCTCTGATGGGCCAGGGAAGAACTGGCGATTGGACGCCGCCCTTGGAATCGCTGCCTGGGAACAGGATGCATTCTCCAACCTGCGTGGAGGCAGCCCAGCGCCTAGAGTCTGGCCCTAGTCCAGTCTGGTTCCAAAGCCAGGAGGGAGTATGTGACGATGCACTGTGAGTGCTCCCCAGTTCCTCAGCTGAGGCCGGAGGTGGGAAAAGGGAGGGTTTGTCAAAGGTGGATCTAAAATAGGAACAGGAATAGGCGGTGAAGTCACTTGAGAGGAATGATGGATTCTCAGAGTCTGCTGTGGACGAAATTGGAGGAGGTAAAAAGAAAAGTTGCATTTATCATCTCCTATAGAATGGGGGGGGGTCCCTTGTCATTTTAGCTCAATGACAGAAACTAGCAACACGCTCAGGTGAAAGGGCATGCACGGGCCTTGGAGTTCCACCAATCTGGTCCACGCTCCTTCCTTGTTGGGACCAGAGCACACTTCCCATTTACCTAGAAATGATGCATTCGCAGGGAGGGTTCACGGATTCAAGATGAGTCTAGGAAAAAGGAAGTTAGTGCATAATAATTTGTCGGTGCTTCTCTACCATAACGCAAGAAAGATGGAACTGGGTTCTCCAGGACTGATAGGCTTAAACAGAAGTATCTGTAGAACGAGCACAGATAGGCTAACTAGCTCCCCTTGTCTAAGGGCTGTGTCCTGAGAACAACCAACTCCCTCTGTTCTGATTCGACACCCAACAATCTGCTTTCAGATCTACAATCCAGTTTCCTGAGTAGACTTGCCTTAGAGCATCCTGTATACATAACCAGCCCTAATTTTCAAACAAAGCCTTTCTCCCTTTGCATTGTTTTTCATGTTGGAGTCTTTAATCAAATTCTCAGAGGCCCATGAATTCTTTAGGATGATCTTTAAATCTTGTATTTTCATTTGAAAGGTAATATAAAAATTTTAACACACGCATCATCCGAATCACCACCTTTTTACGGAGGAATGCCACGTAATATTAATGCCCAGACTGGATTTGCATTTATGACTGTTTTGGTCAGGTGATCATCTAAAGTCTCATAATGTAAATGTGAAAGCAATATTTCTCAAATGGGGATATCTTCAGGGGCCCACAAGTTTTCAAGTCTGAGAAATATTTCCTATTATAATTAATAGTACAAGCTGATTTTTGGAAGTTTGGCTATGACAAATCAATCCCTCTCAGCTTAATCACCCTGAGTGAAGGGGTCCTATGGTTATTGCATCTGTAAAGCTAAGGATCCGATCTGTGGTATCTGTACCGATACACCGCCAGTCAGTGAAGCAACCAGCCAGATGGCCTCCTCCTGAAAAGCTCTGCTCTCTTCCAATACATGGATTGTGATTGGCTAATCGGACAAACTAATCTTAGATGTGAAATGGGAGACTTTTGATCTTGGGGAAGTGCCTTAATCTCTGTCCTCAACTTTGTAAAATGCAGGCTCAGCTGCTACTACTACTAACAGGGACGTGGAGCAAATCATTTCAGACTTTGTGCCATGCCAGGTCTGTCTGGCCCTGCTCCTGACTCAGTACCCTTATCTTAAGGGGATTGCAGTGTGCCAAGGGACCAGGGAGAGGGGAGAGGCATGAGAAAGAACATCTGGACAAAGTCACCCCTGAGGTCTGGAGGCTAGCTCTGATAGGACCGGGAAAAGTTTCTTTAGGCAAATAGTGCATCTGAAAGACACAGCCCAGGCTGGTCTGCGCTGAGGAGCAGTTTGGGATGCAAATAACAGAGTAACAAAGGGGACCCCTTGGGTCTTGTAACTGGAAGTGCAGAGGTGGATCAGGCTTCAGGTGTGGGTGGCTCAGCGCTGCCCTCGGGAGGGACAATTTCTGCCTGCCACTCTTCCCTGCCAACGCAGCACTGCCTCCCCCCTGGGGCTGCCTCTCCTCATGAACACAGGATGGCTGCCAGCAACATGCGGACCATGTGCTTCCTCACTGGGCTGCTTCTGCTCCGCATTCCAAGCAAAAATTCCAAGATTCACCCCGATTAAATTCCCCCTTGATATCTCTCTTCTCCAACATTTACATCTCATCGGTCAGAGAATGCTTGGTTCTGCCTTCAAAATACATGCAGCATGCAACCACCTTACCCCACGTCTGCTCCTACCCCCCTGTAACCAGCCATCAGCATTTCACCTGGATTACCGGAGTAATCTCCCAACTGGTCTCCCTGCTTCTGCGCCTGTTCCCCCTACAGCAGCCTGAATGACACTTTAAAACTCTAAGTCACGGGGGATCCCTGGGTGGCTCAGCGGTTTGGCTCCTGCCCTTGGCCCAGAGCGTGATCCTGGAATCCAGGGATCGAGTCCCACATCGGGCTCCCTGATGAAGCCTGCTTCTCCCTCTGCCTGCATCTCTGCCTCTCTCTCTGTCTCTCATGAATAAATAAATAAAATCTCTTAAAAATAAACAAATAAATAAAATAAAACTCTAAGTCAGATCATGTCACTGCTTGAGGCTCCCCATGTCACTTGAGTATAAGCCAGAGAAGCCTTGCAATGCCCTATAAGTGCATGATCTGGCTCCCCAGACCCTCTTGGACCTCAGCCCCTATCACACCAGGTGTGCTCAGCTTCTGATCAGGGACCTTAGACTGGCTGTCCTCTTTGCCTGGGCCACCCATCTTCTGGAGAGTCACATGGCTCACTTTCAAGTCACTTTGTCAGGGAGGCCTACCCAGGTTGGCCCACTGAAAACCACAATGCCCACAAGACGCTCTGCACTCACAACCTCCCTAACCTGCTTTTTTTCCCACAGTACTGCTCGCCTAAGCGTATTTATTGATTTCTTGACTCTTTTCCTCGCAGTTAGAATGTAAGTAAGGGATTTGTGTCTATTTGTTTCACTGCTGGAGTGCTCAAAAATTTTTGTTGAATGAATGAATGAATCATAAAGTTAGGAATAGGATCTACCAAAGTTGGACTAATGCTGGGTATCTCCAACGCTTGGAATTTTGATCATGCTCTAAGAAAGAAACTGATATAAACCAACAGACAATCAATGAGGTTAAGAGCACCTGTGGTGCTTGTTAAAAATGATGGTTCTTGGGACACCTGGGTGGCGCAGTGGATGAGCGTCTGCCTTTGGCTCAGGTCCTAATCCCAGGGTCCTGGGATCGAGGCCCGCATTGGGCTCCCCATAGGAGCCATTGTTCAACAATAAAATCATCATTGTTTTTATTCAATATATTTAAACTAAAAAAGAAAAAATGTTCACGCATTTCTCTTACCCCCACACCCCCTGCTCTGGCAACCACCAATCTGTTCTCTGTATCTATGAACTTAATTATATTTTTTTGTCTAGATTCCTCATATAAGAGAGATCTTACAGTATTTGTCTTTCTAGGGGGATCCCTGGGTGGCTCAGCGGTTTAGCGCCTGCCTTTGGCCCAGGGTGCAGTCCTGGAGTCCGAGGATAGAGTTCCGCATCGGGCTCCAGGCATGGAGCCTGCTTCTCCCTCCTCCTGTGTCTCTGCCCCTCTCTCTCTCTCTCTCTGTCTCTCTCTATGTCTATCATAAATAAACAAATAAAAAATAAAAAAATAAAAAAAATTAAAAATAAATAAATAAATAAATCTTTAAAAAAATAAGTATGTGTCTTTCTACATGTTATTTCATTTAGCACAACCCCTCAAGTTCCAACCATGTTATCACAAATGGCAAAATTTTGGTCTTTTTTATGGCTAAGTTATATCCCATGTGGGGGGTATACCCCAATTTCTTTATCCATTCATCCATTAATGGACACTTAGGCTGCTCGCATGTCTGGACTATTGTAAATAATGCAGCAATGAACATGGGGATGCATATATCTTTTTGAATTAGTACTTTTGTTTTCTTCAAATAAATACCTAGAAGTAGAATTGCTGGATCAGATGGTAATTCTATTTTTCCATACTGTTTTCCATAGCTGCTGCATCAATTTACATTCCCATGAATGATGCATAAAGGTCCCCTTTTCTCTACACCCCCACTAACAATTTGTTATTTCTTCTCTTTTTGGTAACAGCCATCCTAACAGGTGTGAGGTGATATCTCATTGTGGTTTTCATTTGTATTTCCCTGAAATACAATTTTTTTTTTGCATATCAGAAATGCTTTTATATTTTTATCTGAAAACAACTTAAATTTTTAGACAAATGATTTTAGTATATCAATTTGATTTGTTTTTATACAGAATATAAAGATTTCCCTCATTGATCTTCCACGTTAAGGGTATTACAAGCCTGAAGGGAAATACTTTCTGCACACAAGTGTGTATCTTACACATAGGGTACTGGAAACCAATGGTGTAGTGCTTCTACACATAAATTAGGTCAAGTGACATCACATATTAAAAAGGAGCAAGAGACATATTCTAGTTAATCAAATTCAAGAAGCAAACAGGACACAAAAACTGTGCAGATAAGACCAAGTCAATAACTTTAGTTAGGACACTGCAGATTACACTGGGGTAACAGATCTGCGAGGCTGTTGATTCCCTGATGATTAGTGATGTTGAGCATCTTTCCATGAACCTATTGGCCATCCGTGTGTCTTCTTTGGAAAAATGTCCAGATCCTCTGCCCTTTTGATTGGATTCTTCATTTTCTTTTTTTCCTTTTCTTTTCTTCTTTCTTTCATTTTTTTTTTCTGTTGAGTTGAGTTCTTTATATATTTTGGATATTAGGGCCTTATGATTTGTCCCATTCAGTAAGTTGTGCTTTCATCTTGTTAATTGTTTCCTTTACTGTGCAGAAGCTTGACGTAGTGCCACTGGATATTTTGCTTTCATTGCTTTTGCTTTTGGTGTCAGATTCAAAACATCATCACTAAATGTGTGTGGGTGGCTCAGTCAGTTAAGTGACTGACTCTTGATTTTGGCTCAGGTCATGACCTCAAGGTTGTGAGACTGAGCCCTGAGACAGGCTCTCTGCTGAGTGTGGAGTCTGCTTAAGATTCTCTCTCCCTCTCCCTTTGCCCTTCCCCATCCTCGGTCATGCACCTCTCTCTTAAAAAAAAAAAATAATAATCACCAAGACCTATGTCAAGGATGTTACCATCTATGTTTCTATGTTTTCTTCTAGCAGTTTTATGATTTCAGGTCTTACATTCAAGTATTTGATCCATTTTGATTTAATTTTTGTGCATGTTGTAAGATAGCGGTCTAGTTTCATTCTTTTGCATGTGGCTGTCCAATTTTCCTAACACTATTTACTAAAAAGACTGTCCTTTCCCCATTATATATTCTTGGCTCCTTTTATAATTGACCACATATGCATGGTTTACTTCTGGGCTCTCTATTCTGTTCTATTGATCTATGTGTCTGTTTTTAATGTCAATGCCATATTGTGTTTATTACTACAGCTTTGGGGATCCCTGCGTAGCTCAGTGGTTTAGGGCCTACCTTCAGCCCAGGGCATGATTCTGAAGTCCCAGGATTGAGTCCCACATCAGACTCCCTGAGTGAAGCCGGCTTCTCCCTCTGCCTGTGTCTCTGCCTCTCTCTCTCTCTCTCTCTCTCTCTCTCTCTCTCTCTCATGAATAAATGAATAAATTTTTAAAAAATAATAATTACAATAGCTTTGTAATAGTTTGAAATCATGGAATATGACACTTCAGCTTTGTTCTTCTTTCAAATGACTGCTTTAACTATTTAGAGTTTTCATGGTTTCACACAAATTTTAGGATTTTTTTCTATTTTTTTTTAGGATTATTCTGTTTTTGTGAAAAATGTCATTTGAATTTTGATAGAGACTTCATTGAAACGGTAGATTGCTTTCTGTGGTATAGATATTTTAACAATATTGATTCTTCCAATCCATGAACATGGAATATTTTTCCATTTATTTGTATCTTCTTTGCTTTTTCATCAATGCCTTGTAGTTTTTAATATTTAAGTTTTCACCTCCTTGGTTAAATTCTTTTCAGGGTATTTTATTTTTTTTGATGAAATTGTAAAGTGACTGTTTTCTTAATTCTCTTTTGATAGTTCATTATTAGTATATAAAAATGCAACATCTTTTTGAGTATAAATTTCGTATCCTACAAATTCATTTATTCTAACAGCTTTTTGATGTATTCTCTAGCGTTTTCCTGTCTATATGATTATGTCATTAGCAAATAGTGAATTTTACTTCTTTCTTTCTAATTTTGATGATTTTTATTCCTTTTTCTTACCTAATTGCTCTGGCTAGAACTTTCAATACTATGTTGATTAAAAGTGCAAGAGTAGGCATCCATGTCTTACTCTTGATCTTAGAGGAAAAGCTTTCAGCTTTTCACCATTGACTATGATGTTAGCTGTGGACTTGTCATATATGGCCTTTATTATGTTGTGGTACGTTCCCTCTATACCCATTTGGTTGAAAGTTATTATAAATGGATGTTGAATTTTGTCAAATACTTTTGCATATCTATTGAGCTAATCATGTGATTTTTAACCTTCATTTTGTTAATGTGGTATATCACATTGGCTGATTTGTGGACATTGAACCATCATCACATTCCTGGATAAAAGCCCACTTGATCCATGGTATATGATTCTTTTTTTTTTTTTTTTTAAGATTTTATTTATTTATTCATGAGAGACAGAGATAGAGATAGAGAGACAGAGACAGAGACAGAGGCAGAGGGAGAGGGAGAAGCAGGCTCCATGCAAGGAGCCCAACGTGGGACTCGATCCTGGGTCTCCAGGATCACACCCTGGGCCGAAGGCAGGCGCCAAACCGCTGAGCCACCCAGTCTGCTCTGGTATATGATTCTTTTAAGGTATTGTTGAATATTGTTTGTCAGCATTTTACTAAGAATTTTTGCATTTATACTCATCAGGGATATTGACTAGTAATTTTCTTGTCTTGTGACATTCTTGACTGGTTTGGGTATCAGGGTAATGCTGACCTTGTAAAATTTGTTTAAAGGAGTTCCATGCTCTTCTACTTTTTTGGAAGAGTTTGAGAAGGATTCATGTTAATTCTTCTTTGAATGTTTGGTAGCATTCACCAGTGAAGTCATCTGGTCTTGGCCTTTGTTTGTTGGGAGGTTTTTGATTACTGATTTAATATCCTTACTAATAATCAGTCTGTTCAGATTTTCTATTTCATCATGATTCAGTCTTAGTAGGTTGTATATTTGTAGGGATTTATCCATTTCTTCTAGGTTGTCCAATTTATTAGTGTAAATTGTATACAGTAGTCTCATAATCTTTGTATTTTTTTGGTATAAGCTGTAACATCTCCTATTTCATTTCTGATTTTATTTGGGTCCTTTTTTTTCTTGATGAATCTAGCTAAAGCTTTCAATTTTGTGTATCATTTCAAAGAACCAACTCTTCATTTCATTCATCTTTTCTATTATCTTTTTAATCTCTATTTCATTTATTTCTGCTTTAATCTTTGTTTTTCCGCCCTTCTACTACATTTGGGCTTCATTTATTCTTCATCTAGTTTATTAAGGTGTAAAACGAGGTTTTTATTTGAGATTTTTCTAGTTTCCTTTATTTTTTAAGATTTTATGTATTCATCTGAAATTAAGAGAGACAGAGAGGATGAGCAGGGGGAGGGGCAGAGAAGGAGGGAGAGGGGAAGCAGACTTCCTACTGACTGGGGGGCACAACACAGGTCTTGATCCCAGGACCCCAAGATCATGACCTGAGCCAAAGACAGACATTTAACTGATGGAGCTACCCGGGGGGCCCCTCTTGTTTCTTGAGGTAGGATTTCATCACTATAAACTTCCCTCTGAGAACTGCTTTTGCTCTTAACTATAGAGAACAAACTCATGGTTACTGAATAGGAGGTGGGCAAGGGGATGGGCTAAACGGGTGATGGGTATTAAGGAGGACACTTGTTGTGATGAGCACCAGGTGTTGTATGTTAGTGATGAATCACTAAATTCTATATCTGAAACTACTATTACACTGTATTAATAAAATAAATTTAAATAAAAACATGGAAAGTGGGTGGCCTGGGTAGCTCAGTATGTTAAGCAGTAATGACTCTATGTCCCACTAAAGTCACATTCTGAGGCACTGGGAGTTAGGACTTCAACATATGAATTTGTTAGGGACACAATTCAATCCATAGCACATCCATTTCTCTCTTGTGATTTTAAGATCCCTAAAAAAGCCTTCTGGTTACTAGGTTAAGGCTACCAGTCATATTGGATTAGGTGCCACTCTACTCTTAATCAACTAATTTCATCTGCAATGATTCCCCCAAGGTACCCAGGATTTACCAGTGAGGATCCAGGAGAATATACACGAGTCCTTTGATCACTAGAGATGAATGTCTCTGTTGTGAAATGGTGTTCTATTCTTTCAAAAGTCTTCAGTGAGTCTGGCTAGCATGAATCAGTCCCTGGGAGTCTGGTCACTCTGGTTGTATTAACAATGTGAGTTTTGAGGACCACACAATAGTGATGACCTCTCATTAGGCCCTGTTTGCCAAACTGGCTGACTTTTTTCTCTGACATTAATGTATCCTCTCTATAGCTGCAATTGCTCTATAACTGTATCCATCTTGGAGGATTCAAAAAACAGCTAGTAATGCTAGGAGATGTGCGTAGTGCACATCCTTCTCTAGTCCTGTTTCTCAGCAATCTCCATATCCAACCTACTTCTAAGGTTCCAGGCCCCCGACACGCTCAGAAAAGAAGGCTGTCCTACTGTGTGTCCTCATTAAAAAGGGAATAGAGGTTCCTGACTCACAGATGGAGAATCCCAGATATTTTGCCACAGATAGTCCATTCTTTCGCCAACCCCATCTTCCCTGAACAACAGGCATTTTGAAAAGGAGTAAACTTCTGAAAGCTAGTACTGCAGACCAAGGTAGTTAGAGCTATCAACACAGGAAAATACCTGCCTGCCTTTACTACCTTCTCTGGCAGGAAAGCCCCCAATATCTTTTGTAACTTGGAGCCTCCACTGAGAAGGAGGATCTTGATTTCAACTCAAATAAATATTCTTGCTGGCATATCATTCTCTAGTTCCATCAAATATCTTTCAAGTGCTATGTCCCCAGGGAGAACCCAAGGCTATGACTTAAGTGGAGGTTCTTAGGGGCCCCAGACATTATCATAAACTAAGAAAACTATTTTCTTATACTAGTTTAGACATTTTATCAATCAATCCCCTTGTTCTATCCATGGAAAAGGATATCATCTAATGGACTTAAAATGGCTCAGTTATGGTTGGTTAAATATATTACATGAACTCGGTGGGCCATTAGCACTAAGTCTGAGAGTTTTAGGTCCACTCCAACTTTCTTTAAAACTCAAAACAGAGAAGCCAAAACTTGAGTGCAATGAGATTGCCAAACCCTAGTGGTTCACCCAGAAATTTAATATAACAAAATTTTAATATAGTAGAAGCCTCTTAATGGAAGACTACTTAACCAACTTACTGGATTAACCTTCATTCTCTAACTCTCTCTAACCCCCACTGATGCCAGACGCATTGAATATTAGGAGGCTACTTGTCTTTAACACAGTATTTTTTAAAGGGTAAGTCTTCATATCAATTTACTGGATTGATGTAAATTCGCTACATCTTGACTGGCATTTTTAAAATGAAACCGTAGGGACGCCTGGGTGGCTCAGTGATTGTCTGCCTTAGACTCAGGGCATGATCCTGGGGTCCCAGGATCCAGTCCCGCATCCGGCTCCCCATAGGGAGCCTGCTTCTCCCTCTACCTATGTCTCTGCCTCTCTCTGTGTCTCTCATTAATAAGTTAAATCTTTAAATGAAACTGTATAGGACAGTTATACTGTATGATTAAAATCAGTTATTTATTCTAAAATGTGTTTATATCCATTACATAAAAAGTAAAATATAAGCACAAAAAAAAAAAGAAAACCCAAAACAAATAAATTTTAAAACCAGACATGAAAAATGATATAAAAATGAAGTTGAATGCTTTGAAAAGAGGAAGGTCACTAAAAAAAATAATAATAAAATAAATAAATCGTAAAAATGGATATCAAATTAGTTACAAGCTAGAAAATTGTAAAAGATGAGGAAAGAAATTATAAAGCCTTTAAGAATTCCACAGTAATATTGCTTTACAAGTGTCTAAGCTCTCTCTACCACTATAGAAAAGCAAAGGTTGCAAATCCTAAAGCCAAAGTATCAAGAGTCAGGCTTATGCAGGAAAAACAAGGAGTATTTCCAATCACGAGACCTACACAGTGAGCCCAACACCTAAAAATTGGGTAATGAACACACAATTACATCTTTTAAGTAAAAATAAAAAGTTTAAGGTGTAAGTTGTCTTGTAAGTCTAAATCATACATGATAAAATGACTCATATTTTTAAATTTTGGCTCACCCTTAGAATATAATGGAGTAGAATTTGAATGTTATAAACTCACCTCACCTGTTAACAAAAGAAGGACTCACAAGGTAAACCCTTAATGTATCAAAGAATGTAATCAGATGGCTAGATGATAAGACAATATGATCGGAGCAAAGTGTAGAAAAAAAGTCTCACATCAGGAAGGACTAACCACTTATAAGCTAAAGATTTGTGATCAGCCCAGATAACTAGTTTTCTAGGACCCTTTCCTGACTCCTTCTTGCGTCCTTTTACCCCACAAGAACTGGTTACTCCTTCATGTCCCGCTGGCTGTTGTGTTAGTCGACTCAGGGACCTACCAACCCCTCTGAGATAATACCCTATACCTCATTGCTTATATATGCACGTCCATCTAGACACCAAGCTCCTAAAAGACAAAGGACCAGGTCTTGTCTCATATTCCCAGCATCAGCTTGAGGTGTGGCACTTGGTAGGTATTTAGTAAATTTTTGTTGAATGAATGTCTATGCACATATAAGTCAAGGAGTTGTCCTAATTCTCAATAAAAATGGAAGGTAACTCAGTTTGAAGTAATTTGGAAATTTGGCAATTCAAAAAAAAAGTGCTACGATAATACAAGCAGGAGAGAATTGGTGTATTTTTCAGCTCAAAAAGAAAATCACTAGGAAGGTGAAAGTTCACTAGACTTTTTTACAGCTTGGTTGAAATAACCATTAAAACCATTCTGCTTGCTTGGCCTTGACTCTGGATTTAATATGAATCCCTCTGTGATTTTGGTTTCCTGTTTGGGATCTTGACACTTCAAAGGAAGTCCCCTAAATTAGGCAAGACACGATTCTGGTCACTGAAAAGGAAATGTCTCTACCCCTCAAACTGATAAGTTGATTTTCTAGCACAACTCAGAAAAGACTGACAGGATGCCTGGTGGCTCAGTGGTTGAGCATCTGTCTTCAGCTCAGGGAGTGATCTCAGGATCCAGGATCGAGTCCCACGTCTGGCTCCCTGCATGGAGCCTGCTTCCCCCCCTGCCTATGTCTCTGCCTCTCTCTCTCCCTGTGTCTCTCATGAATAAACAAATAAATCTTAAAAAAAAAAAAAGTTGCAAAGGACTAAAAAATATAAGCGAAAAAAACAAAATAAAACACCACACTCATGATCCTACAACAGCAGAGCATCAGCTCTACCATTTGGCACCTTCACTTCCAATTGTCTTTTTTGCATTTTTGCAGTTTTCTTTATACAGTCGAGATTACTACACATGACACCTTTTTGTGGTCTTTAACAAGGTAAAGGTCTCACATTAAGTTTCCTTCTACTTACGCTGCCCCAGGAAGAGTTTTCCTTGTCCGTAACTTCAAATTTTGTAGAAAAATCTCTCTAGATAATAAAATCGGTGAGATTTCATTACTCAATCAAAAAATGTTTATTGAATACAAGCTACGTACAATATATCAAACCGATGACGCTGAAATAAATGCACAGAAATACACAGTGACTGTGCTTAGAGAAATCAAAAGGCAGGATGAGGAAACAAACCACCTGCACACGAAGAAAACACGTCAAGTAGTTGGGTGGCAAAGTAAAGGGGCACAGAAGGGGGGCCCTAAGGGCAGCTTGCGGGTAAGTGGGTGCTCAAGTCTGGATAAAGCTATGAATCAGCTCACGCAGGCCCCAGGGAGCTCAGGGCCCGAGGGCGGCGGCCACCGCTACCACCTCCGTGTTGCAGCAACGGGAGCCGCCGCGCAGGGAAACCCACCACGGGCTCAAGTCACGGAGCGCGTTAGCGGCGGAGCCTGACTCCGAGCCGGAGACCAGGAGCCCAAGGAGAAGGGGCCACGTGCCGGCAGGTGTCCGAAAGGAAAGTAGCGGCGAGGAGGGCAGACGTGCCGTGTGCATCAGGAGGGCGCGCCCCGCCTCGGGAGGTCCCTCCACCCTCTTTTGGGGGGTTTCCTTCCGTTCCCTGCGGTGCTCCGCGCCCGGGGCCCCTGGAGCCAGGCCTTCCCTGGGGCTTCGCGCCCTCGGGTCGGACAGGCTGCCTCCCTTCAGGGAGCCCTGACCCCCCAGGTCGGGGTCCTGCTCCCGTACCCCGCCCCCGCACCCCGGCCCCCACCACTTTGCTGCACGTGGCCAGCTGCGGCCACAGAAACGCAGACGGCGGGGGTCGCGGCGGGGTCGCGGCCGGGCAGCCCGCGCGGGGGCGGGGGGCCCAGGGCGCGGGGGGAGGGCCTGGGGGGGCCCAGGGCGCGGGGGGAGGGCCTGGGGGGGCCCCAGGGCGCGGAGGGGGGCGGAGGGGGCCCAGGGCGCGGGGGGACGGCCAAGGGGGCGCCCAGGGCGCGGGGGTAGGGCCTGGGGGGGGCCCAGGGCGCGGGGAGAGGGCCTGGGGGGGCCCAGGGCGCGGGGGGGTCGGGGGGGCCCAGG
Source organism: Vulpes vulpes (assembly GCF_048418805.1). Classification (NCBI taxonomy): domain Eukaryota; kingdom Metazoa; phylum Chordata; class Mammalia; order Carnivora; family Canidae; genus Vulpes; species Vulpes vulpes. Next base: position 18,950,190 of record NC_132782.1, read on the forward strand.
GCGCGGGGGGGTCGGGGGGGCCCAGGGCGCGGAGGGGGGGTCGGGGGGGCCCAGGGCGCGGGGGGAGGGCCTGGGGGGGGCCCAGGGCGCGGGGGGGTCGGGGGGGCCCAGGGCGCGGGGGGGTCGGGGGGGCCCAGGGCGCGGAGGGGGGGTCGGGGGGGCCCAGGGCGCGGGGACCCCGGAGCCCACGGGGCCGCCCTCCTCCCGCTTCCTGCCCGCGCTCCCGCCCCGGGCCGTCCCGGGCCCGGCCGTGCCCCCACTCCCCACCCCGCCCCCTCCTCACCCCGCCCCCGCCCGCGGGCCCCGAGCAGAGGCCCCGGGGCAGCGCGGGAACCGGGGCTCGACCGCGCCTGCGACGCCGCGTCCCACCTGCTCCCCCCGCCCCGCCCCCGACTCCGGAGCCCAGTGCCCGCCCCACCCCCCAGGTCGCGGGGAGCCGTGGACTCGCCCCCCCGCCCCCCGCAGCCCGCTGCGTCCGCCCGGGTCCCGCGGACTCGGAGCCAGGGCCCCGCCCAGCGCGGTTGGGGCTCCGGAGGCTCTCTAGGCGAACTGAGCTTTGCTTTGCTTTTTTTTTTTTATTTTTTTTTATTTTTTTTTTATTTATTTATGATAGTCACAGAGAGAGAGAGAGAGAGAGGCAGAGACACAGGCAGAGGGAGAAGCAGGCTCCATGCACCGGGAGCCCGACGTGGGATTCGATCCCGGGTCTCCAGGATCGCGCCCTGGGCCAAAGGCAGGCGCCAAACCGCTGCGCCACCCAGGGATCCCGCTTTTTTTTTTTTTTTTTTTTTTTTTTTTTTTTAATGATAGTCACAGAGAGAGAGAGAGGCAGAGAGACACAGGCAGAGGGAGAGGCGGGCTCCATGCAGGGAGCCCCACGTGGGACTCGATCCCGGGTCAGCGGGGTCACGCCCCGGGCTGCAGGCGGCGCTAACCGCTGAGCGCCCCGGGCGCCCCAATTGAGCTTTTCACCCTCCCTTAGGACCGGGGGAAGGAAAGCAAAGATTGCGTGCAGCGCCCGAGGGGCAGTGTGTGGCCCCCAGGTGCGCCGGAGGGCGGGCAAGATTTTAGGGGAAAAGGCGAACGTCCCAGGTCAGAGCCAGCTCGCCAGGGCCTTGGCTCTGTCCGCGGGGTCTCGGCCCCGCCCCCCCACGTCCCTTCGTGGGCCCTCCAGGCCCTGGGCGTGCTCAGGTCCCGTCTTTAACGCCTTTTCTTGCGGGTCTTCAGGGCCTCCCCGGAGAACAGGAGAGCCAGCGTGTTAGGTTGAGGGGAGGAGATTACAACACCAGATCTTAGAAATTTGGAGACAACGTTCTGATTTGACCAAAAAGCGAAACCATGTGCAAAAACAAAAACAAAAAATCAGATGGAACTACAGAAAGATGGTCGGATCTAGAATAAAAAGACAGGCTTAGGTCTTGGCCTTACCTCTAGCTAGTTTTAGTTCTTCAATAAATCGGTGAAGCTCTCTGAGACCAGTTCTTCTTATATAAAATGGAATGATAATCCCTACCCTAAGTGCTGTAAGGAAAAACAGAAAATGCATGTGACGATGAACTATACTATACAAATGTGAGCTGTTGTATCTTCAGAGATTTGTGGCCTGATCCAAGGAGTAAAAGAAACAAGATCGCTTAATGACTTCCAGTAACACCACAGTGAGAGCCACACTTCCCAGCACTGTTTTAGCCACGCTTTGAAGGAGGCCCCAAGGACCTGTGAGAGGGTCACGAAATTCTTGCAAAATTGTCTTAACCAGGATCCTTGTATTTTACCATCATTTTAAAAAGTAGCTTTTTTAAAAAGATGTCAGTTAGTACATCTGAGAAGAGGGAATGTTATGAATCCAAGACTGAGTGTCAAAATAGTGAAAAAGTAGATACAGACTAGGAAATACTCAAACCAAATAAAACCGATTGTGTGTTGTTTTATTACAGAATTACAGAATTCTTTCTTCTTTATTACAGAATTATTACAGAATTCTTCAGAGCCTTTGGTATGCATATTGAGACCCAATAGAGAGTCCCAGGAATCAGCAGGTCAGGCTGATGGATCTGTCAAGAAATGCCCTGGAACACCAAACCTATCCTTTATTCACATCTTCATCATCACATCATACTCGATCCTGAGTATGAGGATTGGACTAATCTCATACTCAGGATTTCTAAGCTTTTGGACCCGAGGCAATTTGCCCTTCTTCATCTGTAGCCAAATGTTTGCAAAGAATTAAGCCTCCTAGATTCATTAACTAACTCTTACTGAGTGCCTGTGTGCCACGCCTAGACAGGGCTATTGTACAGAGCACATAAAGCAAGTAAAAACTTCAGGCCTTAAGGAGTTCCAGTGGCAGAAGGAGGCAAATAATGAAGTGACGATGCGGGCGGCTGTTCACTTTGAACAGCTATCCATTGGCCTATAGCAGGGGTCTGGCCTCAAACTCGAATGCCTCCCCAGGCATGGTCCCCGGGAGAGACGGGGAGGCTGGGACTGCAGGACGGGAGAAGATAGGCCTGGTCTGCAAGCAGAAGCCCCGTGAAGCATGCACTGGTTGTTGACCATGTTTACTACACCTCCCAATCTTTCAAGACAAGCCAGAAATCTGAATTTTTATGTGAAATCGCCTGATCTCTAGTGATGTCAGCTAGTTCAGACTTTAAAAAAAAAAAAAAAAAAAAACACTTGCAGGATCATCAGAACTCATTTCATGGACTGCCAGATTGTAACTTCTGGCCCGCAATTACCCGTGTCACCAAAAATTATTCAAGAGGGCGAAGAACACAAGAAGTTTGTGAAACCCTGCTCTGTAGACTACTATCCATAAAGGAAGTGTAAGTGCCAGGTGGTATTCAGTCTTCGTAACAGAGAAATATTTATAATGGGCATAATAAGTGATGGTCATATTACTATTTTGATTGTAAGAACCCATGTGAATAAGTCACCAGGATACTGTTACCTCAGTTTATCCATCAAAAAGCAACAAAAACTTGGTTTTCCCTTGCTAGCAAAAAAAAAAAAAAAACACTAAATTTCCCAAAACAAAGCAAATAGAATAGAAATGGTGAGGGGAACCTGCATGTTTGCTGAATCCAAAATATTGTTTTATAATCCTGCCCCTCTAAGTTCCCCAAATACTTGAGTTTGGGGAGGAATTCTGGTACACACTTACTATACTTATATAATTACCATTTGTTTCAAAATTGCTACCCAGTACACTTCGTATGTCACCCAACTGTAGTATTTTTGTTTTTTGAGGACTGGGATTCCAAAGATGCTGAAGGGTTACCCCAGAGGGGACCCAAATACTGTCCAGCCAGGTTGGCTAGGATTACCTCAAGGAGAAACAGAGACAGTTGATTAATTTGGTCTCCCCTGTTTCTCTGACTGCTATTTCTCACTCTTCATGGAGTCCCCTCTCTCCTTCCTTGGGTTATTACAAGTTAAGCCTCTCCTTCCTTCTCTTCTTCCTGGTGAGGTTATTTATGCCCACAGCTTCTATTATCATATGGACGGCTAGGACTCTCAAGTCTGCTGCTCAGGCCCATCCCTCTGTCCTGAATCTAGATCAATGTGTCCAAAGACCAGACATCTCTGAAAACGATCCCACAGACCTTTCAAACTACATCATGTGAATAACAGAAGATGGGGCAGCTGGCTGGCTCAGTCAGTAGAGCATGTGACTCATGATCTTGGGGTTGTGACTTCAAGCACCACATTGGGAGTAAGGATTACTTAAAAATAAAATCCTTTTAAAGAAAATAAATAAGTAACAGAATACATCACTTTTACCCCAGAGCCCACTCTTCCTCTTTTGTTCCTATCCTTGGTTACGATACCTGTTACCTATGCCAGGAACTCAGGGCTTATCATAAGCTCCTCTTGTTCCTACATCCCCTCCCCCCATCAGGCCAGCCATCAAGTTGGATCTCAGCAATTTGTTATCTCTCCGTCACCTTCACAGACTACCTTGGTTTAGTTCACCTCTTATCTGGACTTTATTAGGATAAGGTTGAAAATACCTGGCCCTGCCAACAGGACCCTCTACAACTGACCTGTGTAGCCTCATAGTCACCGCTTCACCCCTTGCATGTTATGCTCCAGTAAAAACTCTTAGTGTTGAGCTAATGTTGATGGGATCCAAATGTTTGCAGCTCAGCATCTTTGTCAGCCTTAAGCCCTTACTCAGACCCCAGTTTCCTCACACCAGGCAGTAAGCAAGCCAGAGGGGTGTGCAGACTGCCAAACCGCCGGAACACGTGCTAGGGGACCCCTCCTAAAATAGTGAGCCCCCACCACAGTGTCCTTGAGATGCCTTTACAGGTCCCCCAGCCTGCCTCTGCCTAGAAGACCCCTGAACAATTTCACCCTCACTTTCCTGGCCACCTTGCCTTTCGTCCTCTTAGACCTCAGGAATGCTAATGTTTGTCAATAATGAACACACATGTATCCCCAAATGTTGCTGCTGGGTCATTGTCTTATCTTGGAAAAAACTGGCCCAACTAAGAGGGCCTGGTTTTCTCCTCGAGGCCCCTGTCCATTTTGTTTCTACTCCCAGCCGGGTCACAGGTGGATTTTTCTTCATGAGGAGGAGGGATCCCACTGAGCCATTGGCCCAGGTCAACTGACATTTCTCATCTTCATCAGTCTGTGGCTCCGTGGATATTATTGGTTAGGATGAGGCTAACTTGAGCATTTGTGGTTTTCAAAAAATAAGTTTATTAAAACAAAACATTTTAAATTAATAACTCATCCTCGTGTAGCTTCTGATGCACTTTAAGGCTCATAGTAAGAAAATCCTAATGTTCTTAAGAAAATTTATTGGGGTTTTCAGTGGGAGGAAAGGAATTTTCATGGCACTCTATCCTGCAATTAAGACGCGGCAGGAATCGCCTTTAGATGCTTGACTCGTGTACACACAAGAGAAAGGAACAGCTGTCACTCTGAGGCAATAAATTGTCATTTAATTATCTACTAATGTCCTGCAAACTGGAAGTCATTTGATATTTTCTCCAAGAAAACATCTCCAAATTGTCAGCAGTCTCCCTCGCGTCCTAATTATTGTGTCACTAACTGTGTTGGTTTCATTTCTGTTTTCCACAAAATGGGTCCCTCAGCATTGGCTGATCATAGTTATCATTTTTTAATGGCCAAATCTGATGGATTTACAAAGAGTTTCCCCCAAAGCCGCGGGCCATTTGGGCCTTGTGCGTCAGTGCGAGGCAAATGTGAATTGAGTAATGCTGCCTCGACCATTTGTCAACACCTCAGAGCAGGAAATGTCAACAGCACATGACAGTGATCAAACTAGTTATGAATTTGAATTTGGCTGTTCTCCTTTTAAGAATGGTAACTGCGTGACGTTATCTATTGCCTTTCAATTTCAGGGTCTCTCTCTCTCTCTTTTTTTCTTAACTAGATAGTTTAATTTTATGTCATAATTCTTGACCTACCAACCATGGGGAGAATGTCATCAAGGGAACTAGAGATTTAGTCTACAATAGTAATAATTACGAAAACAGTAGGAGCTAACAGGCGACAAGGGCCCTATTCTCAGTGCTTCGTGCGAATGGGCTCAATCCAACAGAAACTCTGAGAGCTGGTTTTCGCTATTGTCCTCATTTTACTGATGAGAAACTGAGGCACAGAGAGATTTATTACGGTTTCAAAGCCAGGCAGTCTGCCCTCACAACCAACTGCCCTCACCAGAAACAGCAGCTTCTTCGTTGTCATCAAAAGTATCCACTGGGGGCGTCTGAGTGGGGCTCGATGGTTGAGCCTCATCTACCTTCAGCTCAGGTTGTGATCCCGGGCTCCTGGGATCGAATCCCACATCGGGCTCCCTACAGGGAGCCTGCTTCTCCCTCTGCCTATGTCTCTGCCTCTCTCTGTGTGTTTCTGATGAAGTCATAAAAAAAAAAAAAAACATTTATTGGATGATTAAGACAGGCATGTGAACTATTTCACATGCGTTCTCTCATTTAATTCTCACATCCCATAAGCAAGTACGATAGTTCCTCTCCATTTTACAGAAGAGAACACTGAGGCTTACAGGGTTATGTGCCCAAAGCCACCTAACGGCTGAGTGCCGGGTCAGGGGCAATAGGTCTGCCAGACTTTCTACCATCGTGAGAGCTGCCAGTGAGGATTGGATTCTGATGCTGGCAGAGCAGCAGGTCCTAAATAAAGTCACCAGCATATCAGCAAGGAAATTAAAAATGCCCTGGGAGACCCTTTGGAGACATGGGAGCTTCTAGTGCTGGGGCAGCTGGCGACTGGGCCATTTCACACCGACAGGAAGGAAAGTAGTGCTCAAAACAAAGCAAAACACCAAAAGGATGAAGGCTTGTCAGGAGGACACGGGAACAAGATTGAAGACGTTCCCAGTGTCCCCAACTGGGACAGTTTGAGCACCAAATAGATAACTGTAGTATCAGATTATAACTCAAAGAAAAAATAAATACCCGCGAGTCCATACTGATAAAAATAAATGATTGAATAAATAAATAAATGGGTAGAGGACAAAAACTATCCTGAAGGAAGGAGTCCAAATTATACATGTCGAAGGCACAAGGAAAGTAAAAAAATATCCCCTGAAGCCTCGCAGCAATAATAGTGGCAGGCGGGGTCCCCTGAGGAATGTGAAGGTTAGTGGGTGAGGCTCTAAGGAGAAAGGGGATCTTTGTGCAGCCTCAGAGCAGCTACCCCAAAATATTGATTAATGACTCTGGAGGTTTTCACAGTCAACGCTTTCGCACTCCTTCCTCCAGATAATGAGATTAATACCTTTTCTCCTGAGGGTGGACTGGGTTTAGTGGCTTCCTGGTAACAAACCTAGCGAGGAAAAGGGAACGTGCTAACTGGCGGTCCCACCTGAACCAGGTGATCAAGGTTAGGGTGGTCTGTAGTACGTCTGCTCCTATCAGGAACCCTCCCCCCCAAACACACACACACACACACACACACACTCACACACACACACACAATGTCTTGAGAAAGGCCCTTCCCCTGCGGGGTCTTCTTCCCAACAATCCATAACCTCCGTCCAGTCACGAGCCCACAGCAGACAAACCCAAATTGAGGGACATTTGTACAAAACACCTGACCAATACTCTTCGAAAGGGTCAAGGTCATGAAAGACAAGGGAAGCCCGAGAAAATGTCACAGATTGGAGAGGACTAAGGAGACGTGACAAGTAACCAGGATGTGGTATCCTGGATCGAAAAGGGATGTCGGTGACAACACTGGTGACATCTCAGTTACGGTCTGTGGTTTAGTTAATAGACTCATATCGACGTTAATGCCTCCGCTGTGGTAGCTGAGCCGCGGCCTGTGAGGTCTTAGTGGGAGGCAGCGCCCAGGGCCGCGGGACCGGGCGGGAGGCTGCAGGTAGTACCTCGTGTCTGGACGTTGCCTTTTTCTTCTTTTAACCATTTGGTGCTTCCATGTCTTCTCTCATCAGACTGGACCCGCTCACCCCAGGTTTAGGATTTTCTCTATTAGCTGTGAAAAGCCTGGAAGGGAATTCAAGCAAACAGGTGGCCCTGGATTGGGGGGGCGCAGGAGGCGTGGAGACACCTCCAGGGGATGGAAGCACCGAGAGCACCGGGAAGCAGCGCACACTTTCCCTAATAGCACATCGTGGTCGGCTCATTAGCTGGAGGGAGCGCACCGGGCTGCAGTAAGATGTTAATAGGTGTGGGGTGATGTGGGGACTCTCTGCGCTATTTTCTCAACTGTCCTGTAATATTAAAACTATTCTGAAAAACAGAGTTTATTTAAAACTAAAAATAGGGCCACCCAGGTGGTTTAGCGGCGCCTTCGGCCCAGGGCCTGACCCTGGAGACCTGGGATCGAGTCCCACATCGGGCTCCCTTCATGGGGCCTGCTTCTCCCTCTGCCTGGGTCTCTGCCTCTCTGTGTCTCTCATGAATAAATAAATAAAACCTTAAAAATCAAAATAAAAAATTGTCCTGCCCGCGTTCCCAAGGTAAAAGAACAGAGGGACTCACTGAAGCTTCACCCCAGCTGCTCTGCTTTGGCCCCGGGGGACCTCGTGAGGGTGCCCGGGGAGAGAGGATGTGACAAGTGGCAGAAGCAGCACAGAGACGATGGCAGGACTCAGAGGGGACACAATTAGTCATAACAGGAAAGAGGGGCGGCAGGAGAGCTGAGGAGGGCGAGGTCGGGACCTTCAGGCGGGTCGTGGACCTTGGCTGCCGGACAGTCGTGCCTGTGACCTGCTCCCCCTCCCCGCCTCTGCCTTCACGATCATGCTGAGACTGTGCCCGTCCCCATTCCCTCTCCCTCTTTCCCAGTCTGCCCTGTGCCCAGGGGACGCCCTGCTGTGGCCCCATGGGGGGTGCCGGGCCTGGTGTGGCCTGGTCCCTCCAGCACAGGCCACTGCCCCCCCAGAGCTCTCTCCCTGGTTCTAGTGACTGCCCCCTTGTCCCCCCCCCTTTTTCCCACCATATCAAATGCACCATCCAATGGCACTGGTACAGCTGCAGGTGCCACGGTGACACCGCAGTTAGCGGCCTCCCAGCTTGCTCCTTCCCTCTTTCTGGGGGAAAATCCACCACGGGCCATTTACCCAAATAAGCCTCTTCATGTGTTGGGGGGTTTTTCGTTTTGATTTTTGTTTTTGACGTTTGAGTTTCTGAAATGGAAAAAAAGTGTTGAGTGTCCCATCCCCGCCTCCCCAGCCCACCGGCCAAATAAGTCCCCGCTGCCAGGGCATTTCTGTGGCCTCTGAAATCTTGAAATAAATATCGAAAGAAACGACCCCAGGTGTTCATGTTGAGCGACGGCACCGCGTGGGCCGCAGAGCCTGTCCGCTGGGGCGTCCTCGACAGTCTCGAGGCATCGTGGAGACCGCGGGGGCTTGTCGCTGTGCCCGATGGCTCGTCAGCAGGTGCAGGGGCTGTGCCGAGGCCCCCCGGGGTGGCGGGCTGCAGGGAGGGCCCCCCACTGCCGGCAATGCTGGGGTCCCACACCGGTTTCCCTGAAGTCTGCCCATAATGTGCTAAATCCTCGGCCCCGTTTCTCAGTTGAGTGTATCACCTGCTTCCTGCGGGGTCTACAGCCCATGGCAAAAGTTACTCACCATATCTGTCGCCTGCTCTGTATCTTCCCCTTTAGGACATAAACTCCACGAGGGCAGAGATGTCAGGTGCTCCCCCTTCGCAGCCGTGGCTCCCCGAGAATAAACGAGCATTCGGGTTGTCTGCACTGTCTCATCCGGTGTCACCGGCCGCGTGTGGCTAGGGAGCACCTGCCATGTGGCTGGTAGGACAGCAAAAGCGTTTTACATTTTATATAATAGCAACTTTAGTAGCCACAGCAGCAGTCTTTGGAAATTCCCCGAGCAGAAGGCAGTTGTCGAGCTGCTGGAGACCACGCTGCCCCAAGAGGAGTTTGGAGGGGGGCTCGGTGGCCTGGGCTGTTGGCTTTGCCCCCAGGGGGGCGGGGGTTCCTGCAGCGCTGGTCTCTCGGGAGGCTTCTGGGCAGGCAGGCCTGGGCCCCTATGCCTTGCTTTTATACATCTACATTTTCATGTCCCTGCAAACTTTCTGTTATTTGGATAATAGAGTTACAGTGTGCTCCCCAGGCCCCGACCAACTTGCCGCATACAAAAGAGCCCTGGCCCCCAGCCAAGGGAGTCTCCAGCTGCTGACTGACCCTGCCTGGAAAGTCAACTTGGAAGAGACGCAAATGTCCTAATCCTCTTCCAAACCACTCTAAGTAGGTTTTATCCAGTGACCTGTAAAACCAAATTAGTAAAGGGACACTTTAATTCCAGCTCATTAGAGAGCTTCTAAAAATCTTTGAGAAAGCCAACACAGCAAATTTCTGTGCTGGGGGGCTGAGAAACGCATCCCACTTTCAAAAGCAAAATGTCCTTGCTTTCTTATGGTCCTCGCACATCATTCAACACGCAGGAGATAGTTTCTGAGGCGTCCACAGGGACCACCCCCCCGCCCCCCAGTAGGATGGGAGCAGTCCCCGCGCAAGAGAAAGATAGGGGGGCCTGGGGAGGTCAAGCGATTTCCCCACGATCTGCCAAGCCTGGTCCCAGCGCTGGTCTCCTGATTCCAGTGCAGGGATCGTTTGCACTGTTCTGACGATTACCCCAGGAGCCGGCTTATTGCACAATATCAGGAAATGGTCCATATGGAATCCTGGCCCACAGAGCGTACATGTTCTGCTTTTTATTCTGCAGCTTTTTTATAAAGTGCGTTTTCCTTTCCCATAATGTCATCTGGAAGCAATTCCTCCCAACAGCTGGATTTGCTTTCACAATTGGTAAACACGTAAAATGGAAGGCCGGGGAAGATGCGGAGTGTCACCAGAGGAGCCTTTCCCCCCACCCGCTTGGCTCATGTTCTGAGGCTTATCTTGGGTCCCTGCACAAGCCTCATCAAAACTGAGAATGTCTTCAAACAAGCGACCCACACTGCATTCCCTCCTTCAGGGGGTCAACATGTTCTTTGGGGGAGAAATTTTCTGAATATTTTGCAGATAAAATTGATCAGATGCAGACCAGATTGCCAGCCGCCAAGATCTCCGAGCGACATGTGGAGGCCAGCGGAGCAGCATCTGCCCCACGTTCCCACCGTCCCGGGGCTGTCGGGATCCTGGGGTCCCACGGGAAGTCTCTTGGAGGGCACAGCCTTCCCAAGACGCCTGCCACCCGAGCCCGTACAGGACCGGAGCCCCAAGAGCCCCGATTGGGTCATCAAAGAGGATGACTGGTCCCAGCCCCGCGCTCCCCTGGCACAGGTTTTCCCGCAGGCACAGGCAGCAGGCGGCCAGGACTCCGGAAGGCCCAGAGCACAGCTGTCATCTGGGTGTTGGCTCACACCCTCTCCACTCTGGCTCCAGGGTCTGGGGGCGGGGGGGGGGGCTCCTCTGGGGGGTCACCCACACGGCTAGCTCTGGTCCAAGAGGTTTAGGGCACAGTTTAAGCTGGAATATAGTGCTGGGACAAAGCTCAGGCTTCAGGCACTCTCCTCCCACATAAGAAATGCTAGTCTTTGATCAAAGTTTCAAATTTGGAAGAAATCAACCTGGCATGTGGCTGAACTCTCGGAGGGAGCACGAGAGTATGCCATTGACCAGGCAGCCCTGCAAAGACGTGGGAGGGGGTGCGTGTCACCTGGGCCCAGCCGCGTGGGTGACCTCAGCACGGTGCCGGCCAGCTGGGGTGAGGGTGCGGGTGAGAGGGGCTGCCTCCGCAGCACCACCACCCCTCTAGGTAGCCAGGGCCCCACTCCCCACGCGGGGGGCTTCCCTGTGTGTGGACCTTCGGCCGCAAAGTCCCCCTGGAAGAGATGGGTGTCCCTCCCACCTAACAAACAAAAGCCGACTCTCAAGGGTAGTGCTCAGCAGAGGACCCTGAGGCCGGCTGCCCTGCTCCTCGGCACGAGCTGCAAACGTTACCCCTGCGCCTGGGCCCACGCTGCACGGAGTGCTCTCCACCTCGGTTCTGCTTCCACCCCAGGGCCCCTCTTCTCTCCCCCTCCTCCACGAAGAAGCTGCATGTTGTCTGGAGCCAGGGGACACAAATTTCATTGCACATTTTTCTCAAAGTCATGCCTCATAGCTGAAAATTCAAAACTCCGCATTTCTGGTTGCATGCCAAGGCTGCTTGCTCCAGACCCTGGTCCCCCTGGTCCCCCTGGTCTGGTCGCCTGGACTGCTAGGGAGGGCCCTCGGGGTACACTTGGAGTGATTCACTGAAGCCCAGGGCAGAGGGGTGGGTGGGTGAGAGCAACCCACTGGTTAATACCTCTGGGTGATCCTCTAGATTAAAGCAACTAGAGACTCAACAGCCACGTGCAACGTGTGGGTCTAGTTTGGATCCTGATTCAAACATATCAACTGTCAGAAGACATCTTGGGGTATAGCAAGCAAGGAAATTTGAATTTGGACTGGGCATCAGAAAATGTTTTAAGAATTTATTGCTAATTCTGATAATTAATGTGTGATAATGGTGTCGTGGTTACATAAGACAATGCCTTCATCTTTCAAAAGGTATATAGTGAAATATTTGGGGGTGAAACGTGATGTCTGGGTTTTATTTTAAAATACTGAAGAAAAAACACCTGATGAAGCAAATATTGTGTCTTAGTCCATTTAGGCTCCTATAACAGAATACTGTGGCCTGGGTGTAAACGAAATGTATTTCTCCGGGTTCTGGAGGTGGGAAGTACAAGACGAAGGTGCCGGCAGATCCGGTGTCTAATGGGAGCCTGTTTCCAGGTTCAGAGATGGTGTCTTCTCACTGTGACCTCCCCTGGTGGAAGGGGCGAGGGAACTCCCTCGGATCTCTCTCTCTCTCTCTTTTCTTCAGATGAAAGATTCTTTTTATTTAAAGTAATCTTGATTTCAAGTCCCACTTGGATCTGTTTTATAAGGGCACTAACTCATTTACCACATGCCTTAATCACCTCCCAAAGGTCCCACCTCCTAATATTATGTTGGGGGTTAGGTTTCAACCTATGAATTTGGGGGAGGAGGACGACATAATCATTCCCACTATAGCATAAGACGTTGATGGTTAAATCTAAATGATGGATATATGGGACTCTATACTAGTCTCTCTACTTTTATGTATGTTGAAAAAATTTATAATAGAAAGTTTAAAATACAGACAATTTTGGGGTGCCTAGGTGGCTCAGTCAGTTAAGCATCTGTCTTCGGTGCAGGTCATGACCCCGGGGTCCTGGGCTAGAACCCCGCATCAGGCTCCCTGCTCAATGGGGAGTCTGCTTCTCCCTCTCCCTCTGCCTCTCCCTGCCAGCTTGTGTTCTCTCTCGCTCTCTACCAAATAAAGAAAATATATTCTTTTAAGATTTTATTTATTTTTTCATGAGAGACACAGAGAGAGGCAGAGACATAGGCAGAGGGAGAAGCAGGCTCGCTGCAGGGGAACCCAGTGTGGGCCTCCATCCCAGGACCCCAGGATCAGGACCTGAGCTGAAGGCTCACGCTCAACCATTGAGCACCAGTAAATAAAATCTTTTAAATAAAATAAAATACAGTCAATGTTATCACAAAAGCTCAGAGGAGGACCAAACACACCTGTTGACCTACATCAATGGTGATTGAGTCTGTAATGAGGTTCCTAATCCCCCTGATGGCCAGGAGGGGTTAGCCCTTGGGTACCACAGGGAGCTGAGAGGGACCAGTCCAAGATAATCCATCTGAGCTTTGACCAGAGGGTGTAGGACCACCCTCAGCTCCTCTGCCTGGCGGGAAGGGGCAGGGAGTCCTGTCCCAGAACAAATGCAGCCTCCCACACCCCAGCTCTCACCAGCTTCTGAGACTGTGGTTTCCTCCTGAGTGTGCTGCATTGCTTCACGAGCAGCTCAGGGGCTTACGTGGGGGAAAGTAGGCCACAGGCCCCTGAGTAACTGGCAGGTAAAGTTCTTGCTAGTCCTGCTCCAGGTTGCTCTGGCTTAGAATGTTCTCACCCCCCAGCACTCTACCCTGTCTAATCCACATGCTGGCTGTCATCCTGCCCTGACTCAGGCACAGACATGAGTTCGGGTGAACCTCCTCCTGTCCCCTTGCAGGGCACCGGGCAGGATGAACACTGTCTTTCAGGGGCGGTGGCAAAGGCCTCTAGTTAGAAAAGTCAAAGCAGGCCCGACACTTACTCTTATCCTACTCTGGCCCTTGGCACCAACCTCTATGTTCTCAATCTAGATTAATCCATAATCTTTAGCCTTAACCTGGTCTTGGGAAGGAGAAGATTCTTTGCTGTTTTACTCACTTCCTCTTCCTGGCTGAAACATAGACTTTTTCTAGAAAACCGTTGTTTCCCCTTCTGCTTTGAAATACTCTGGGTTTTCTATTTTTCTTTAGATCCTTGAGTAAATGGGGCAGCCCGGGTAGCTCAGCAGTTTAGCACTGCCTTCCGCCCAGGGTCTGATCCTGGAGACCCAGGATCGAGTCCACATCAGGCTCCCTGCATGGAGCCTGCTTCTCCCTCTGCCTGTGTCTCTGCCTCTCTCTCTCTCTCTCTGTGTGTGTCTCTCATGAATAATAATAATTTAAAAAAACACAAATAATTAAAAAAAAAAAAGATCCTTGAGTAAATGGTAAGCACTGGTGACAGGCCATTCCTGTCCTTTTATTCTTTTTTCCTTTTCTCTTCTCTTCTTTTCCTCTCTTGTATTTTCATTTCTTCTTCTTCTTTTTATTCCTGTACAGTTAATATACAGCGTTACATTCCCTTCAGGTGTACAGTACAATGATTCAGCAATTCCATATATTACGCAGCGTGTTCATCACGACAAGTGTCCTCCTTAATCCCCTTCACCTATTTCACTCATTCCCCCCACCCACTCTCCTTTGGCAACCACCAGCTTATTCTCCGCAGTTAAGAGTCTGGTTTTTGGGGTTGTCTCTTTTTTCCCTCTTTGTTCATTTGTCTTGTTTCTTTAATTCCACATCTGAGTACAATCATATAGTATTTGTCTTTCTCTGTCTTACTTTGCTTAGCATTATACTCTTAAATCCATCCATGTAATTGCAAATGGCAAGATTTCATTCTTTTCTAATGGCTGAGTAATATTCTATTGTGTATATATATCACATCTTCTTTATCCATTCATCTATTGATGGATACTTGGGCTGCTTCCATAATTTGGCTAGGGTAAATGATACAGCTATAAACATCCGGGTGCACGTATCCCTTCAAATTAGTGTTTTTGTATCCTTTGGGTAATTACCCAGTAGTGCCATTACTGGATCGTAGGGTCGTTCTATTTTTAATTTGTTGAGAAACCCCCATATGGTTTTCCACAGTGGCTGCATGATTTGCATTCCCACCAACAATGCTAAGAAGGCTCCTTTTTCCACATCGTCACCAACATCTCTTGTATCTTGTGTTTTTGATGTTAGTCATTCTGATAGGTGTGAGATAATCTCTCACTATGGTTTTGATGTGCATTTCCCTGATGATAGGTGATGCTGAGCATCTTTTCATGTGTCTGTTGACCATTTGGATGTCTTCACTGGATAATTGTCCATTCACATCTTCGGCCCATTTTTAAATTGGATTATTTGTTTTTTGGGTGTTGAGTTGTATAAGTTCTTTATATATTTTGGAAACTAACCCTTTATTGCATGTTACATTTGCAAATCTCTTCTCCTATTCTGTAGGTTGTCTTTTAGTTTTCTTGGTGGTCCTCCCTGTCCTTTCTTAATACTGACAGCACCAGTCCTTTGGAGTGGAAAGAAAGGCCTCATCCTCATGTGTAAAGGTAGTGCTATTGCTGAAGACCTGGCCATACTCTTGCCAACATATTTTACAAGTGAGATTGCTCTCACAGAAACAAAAAAAAATTTTTTTAATTCCTATTTACATTTCATTAGACTCAATATTTGGTATTTCTACAACATTTAAATAGGTCCTCTAATTTAATAAGGACAAGTCTTACCAATAGCATACACTTTCATTCTTTAAATTTCTGCTCATTTTTGGTAAATAATACAGGCACTGACACTGCACAAACTGAACGGGAGCCCCACCAGCTGTGACGGCGTGCAGTAGCTATGACATTTCACTTGTCAGTGGGCATGTGAAAGTCCAAACTCAGCCTATAAAGGGTGATTAGAGAAGGTCAACGTAGAAAGTGCAAAAGTGTGGGCTGTTCAAAAGCCAAATATACAAAAGTTGAAACTGCTGCCCAAGCCGCAGCTAGAATGTAAGTGCCTTGCAGGCAGGAACGTTGTCCATTTTGTACAGAGCTATATCCCAGTGCCTAGAACAGGGTCCTGCACACAGTAGATGCTTTAATGCTTTCTGGATTTATGAACTGCCGACGCTTTGGAATCCTTGTAGCCACTTGTCCCATCCTGCTGTGTATGCCACTGTCACATCTTCAAGGTTGAAAGTTTCCTGAGAGCAGAAGTGAAACTTTTTCTCTTATAACACCTACACCATCCATAATTGAGATTTGATAAATACATGTTGAATGGGTAGAAATATGTTTGTTCCTTTGGGATCTAGCTCGTGATTAAATAATTTTAAAACAAAATCCCTCACAGGTCATGAGAATAGCCATGGCTCATGCCATAGAAATGGACAACTGCTGGAGCCCCCAGAAGTTTTTCAAGTACTGTGTGGCAGCGAAGTAGATTTCCTGCCCCAGAAATCTGGAGAAAGAATTCACTTGAGGATTTAAGTCTGAGAAAAAAAGACCCAAGAAAGGAGGCAGAGAAGGGGAGGTCTTTTCCAGGGCCTAGAGATTAAGGCTATTTAGATACCACTTAAGAAAGGAACCAGATGCCAGCCAGGTTTGTGCTTCAGTTTAACCATGTCCCCTGCAAAACTTGCTTATGGGAAGATCAGAAGCTCTGACGATCATTACTGAAGGGGATTCAGAGAAATTATCGTCTACTCCCGGTTGAAGAGAGAACAAGTCCTGATCTTTTTTTGGTGTCAACCTCTACTGAAATGTGCTGTTGTCAAATCAAAAAGGGGATAGATTCGAATTTTACAACTCTGATGAAAGTGAAATAAAAGGAAATCTGTATCATCTTAATCAAAGCATGTGCCACCTGAGTCGGCTCCCTGTCTCGTCCCTTGGCCTTGGTGACTCTCATGTGCTGGAGGTTAAGGGTTTGTTAAAGAAGATGGGTTTTGATTAAGTGTCACATTTAGTGTGATGTGACATGCTCTTTATCATTGCAAGGGAAGATTGGGGACCAGGGGGAGCTTTATAGCTAGTTCCCAATATAAATTAGGAGTCTTGGGGAATGGGTACTTTGCAGTTGGCCTTGATCTTTCCAGGGCCCAATGAATGTGTGTATGTGAGAGTGTGCACACGTGGGTGTGTGTGTGTGTGTGTGTGTGTGTGTGTGTGTGTGTGTAGAGATGGCAGGAAAGTCAGTTTTCCCGTGTCTGCGCTAATGGGCTGGTTACCCCACTTGGAGTTTGACTTGCAATTGTAACATAAGGCTCTGGTTCTAAATTTGTCCACGTTCTTGATGTACTTGGGCAAAGGTCTCCCCACCTTTCACTCCTCTGGAATTTCAGGATGGCTTGGGGAAATTTCAAGCATTCATTCATCCTTTTTGGGGACCATGCCATGGATTTGAATATAGAGACATGGGAGGAAGCTTTCCAAGTGCCACATGCCATTTCTAACCAGGAGCCGTGGCTATTGCCTCCCCCGACGTCACCCAGAGAAAGGAGAGCAGATGGAGCCAAAGCGTCCTCCCTCCAAATCTGAGACGGGCTACGCACCATCAGGCTCAGCTTCCAGCTTCACCTGGAGGATGGGAGCAGAGGGAAATGGGGACACAGTAAATCATGAGGAGTGCTCATGAGGAGGGAAGGCGGGCAGTGGGGATGCAGGAAGACATCCCAGAAGGGACCACTCCCACCCAAAAGGCACGCAGCCTCCAGGTTAGTCTTTTTAAAGTATCACTTGTGGGGCACCTGGCTGGCTCAGTCGGAGGAGCCTACAACTCTTGATCTTGAGGTCATGAGTTCGAGCTGCACATTGGGTGTAGAGAGTACTGCAAAAATAAATAAATAAACTTAGAAAAAAAAATCACTTGCTTCAAGTCCTTTCCCTGCTCAAAACCCTTCCATAAATACCCCTTCCCTTCCCTCTCATTGCCTATGAAAGAAAATCCCCACCCTTTAGTCCAGCGTTCAGTGCCATACATCCTGGCACCTGGCCTACTCACTGCCGCCCAAATGACTACACTCTCTCCTCCCTTCTAGCATTTGCTCTCCCCTATGTGGATGCCCTGCCGGGTCCTCCCTCCTATGGAAAGGCTGCTTGGCTTCCAAACGGTGGCTGCAGCCTTTCCTGTTTTACGGAGTCACAGCCCACTGAGGTAATGCCTTTTTTTATTCCAAAAATATGGATGGATGGAGCTTCTACAGAGTGCCCAGAACCACTGTCAACACCTGGATTAGGTCACAGATCAAGACATTAAGGCGCCTGCCTTCAAGGAGCTTGCACTGTCCTCATCAGGGGGAATGTGAAGTAATTAAAAGACAATGCAACAACGCATCAAAGTATTACTTGGTGGTGACAGTCTCTATGGAAAGAAAAAAAAAAAAGAACAAAACAGAGCAGGGTAAGGGAGAGGAGGAGCCCCCTGCAGTCTGGGGCAGGGGGCTGGCTGCAGTGTTACGGGGTGGTCAGGGTACTTCTCACTGAGATGGTGAGAGGCTGGAGGGAAGCAAGGAAGTTAGCCAAGACACTGGAGGGAAGAGAGCTGGCTTTTTTTTTTTTTTTTAAGATTTATTTTATCTTTTGGAGGGGGCGGCTCTCTTTTTGAGAGAGAGAGAATCTCAAGCAGCCTCCTCACTGAACACAGAGCCCCCGACAGGTCCTTAATCCCAAGACCTGGAGGTCATCGACCTGGGCTGAGATCAAGAGCCGGGCACTCAACTGACTGAGCCACGCAGCACCTCTAGAGAGTTCTGAACAAAAGGGCTCCAGGTAGAACTGTCCTAGTCTCCTCTGTCCTCACTTTTCCAGGGGGCTCTACACACAGCACAACTGGGAGAGGATCTGTGAACGAAGAAAGTATAAGAAAATCCACAGTGTTGAATAACAGAAAGGCCTCCAACGTTGGGCACCAGCAGTGCCGCAGTTAGGCGAGTAAAGGACAAGTGCTTGGGTTTTATCGCTGCGTTCAAAGGTAATATTTTTTAATCAGAAAAATTATTTACTTCTTTCCTACACCTTATTCTTATTGTTCAGGAAACCATCTCATGTACACATCTGCAATAATGTACTGTCCCCACTCTGCTTAAAGGCAGAACAGCAGAGGTAAACGCCATCTCAGCTCATGGGATCTTGCTTCCCGATTTTACATGAATTCCTGAAAATCAGAAATGCGTCCCCTAAAAAGGAGAAAAAGGGGCATTGTAAAAAAAAAATCACTTTATTCAGTATTACAGTTGTAGCAATGGAATATATTTCCTTTAAGAAACGAGAAACAAGAAGCTGATGCCCCTTTACGTCGTTGGTTTGTCAGTACGGGTCAGCAGGAAGAAACAGTGACACGCTTTTCCCTTACGTAGCAAGACATCTAGTCCAAGCTGTGATATGCTTGCTTGCTTTTTTTTTTTTTAATATTTTATTTTATTTTATTTTGAGAGAGAGAGAGAGAGAGGACACAAACAGGGGGCAGAGAAAGGAGCACAGAGAGAAAAAAGGTAGGCTACCCGCTGAGCAGGGAGCCCGACGTGGGCCTGGATCCCGGGACCCTGAGACCATGACCTGAGTTGAAGGCAGACACTCAACCCACCGAGCCACCCAGGTGCCCCGATATGCTTTTATTTTCTTTTCAGAGATGCTTCTATTTCTGTGGCTTTCCATCCTTTTCTACATTTCCTATTAGAGGATTGTTGCAACCTTTAAGACTCCATGAGCAGGAGCAAATCCATAGCTGCTGATTTCTTCCCCCAAAGGCATCAGACAGCCTGGCAGTTTCATACTCATGACCGGTCTGGCCATGGAAAAAAAACAAAAACAAAAAAACAAAAGGACACAGAGAAGTCTGATGAAGAGAAGAAGTCTACTGAGTTTTGAATGTGGGGGCATTGGATTGGTCCAGAAGCTTTCCAACTCCCCCCTGTAAACAGGAAGCCAGATGCAAGTTCTTCCACGATCACTGCCCATTCACTCCTTGGGCCAAGAAAGCTGCTGGCCTCTGGCCCCCGCCCCATCACACAGAGCCAACACTTGCGAGCTGGCAACCACGTCACCGAAGTCCCTCCGCTGGTGAGGACATCAGACCCCACCGCCAGCGCCTACCCCAGCTACACCATCCCGGCCCTGCCCCCAGGGTGGCTCCCTCAGCTTCAGGCTGGGATGAGGGCTTGGTACAAGGGTCCACGTTGGTGGCTGCAGGGACAGCTCTCACCTCCAGCCCCAGGCGCCACCTGGAAGCAGCGAGGGTAATTTTTTAGACATTAAAAAATCACAAAAGTAGTAACTGGCAGCTGCTTCTTGATGTGAAAAACACAACAGAGACACCTGTGGAATTGCAAACACCCCTTTGCTTCATGAAACGCTGCCTCCCTGCCTCCTTCCTTCCCCTTTGCCTGACGCTGCAACCCTCCAGCTGCGGGGTGGTGGCCCCCCTCGCCTGCACAGCCCGGGGCTTTCTAGTAAGACGAGCGCTGGGAGGGAGTCTGGGCCCTGGTCCAGGCCTGCACTGCCTGCCCGTGTGTCCTTGGGCTAGTTCCTCAGTCAGCCTTTGCTCATCTGTAGAATGGGGTTTATCTTAACATTGTCCTGCTGCTCACTTCCAGATGATTCTTGCAAAGCCCTGGGCATACTGGCCCAGAGTTGGCCTCAGCAAGTGCTCCCTCTTGCATGTCTGGCCTCCAGGGGTCTCATGCCTCCTGGTAGAGCCTTCTTCCTCTTTCTGCTGGACCCCCAGCCCCACACAGCCCCTGCTATCTTTATGTCATCTACGCTCTCTGCTGTCAGGCCCACAGTGGGGAGGGCCCCACACGCACTCTCTGCTCACACCTCTGAAGTGGGCTCCCCACAGCCGCAGCTCTGGCCTCCACCCTACCCCCCCCCCCCCATTTGTATTGGTGGCTACCACTTGATTTCTCCATCCAAGCTCCGTCCCTGCACTCCAGGCTGGGATACCCCAGTACACCTGGGTGCCTCCGCCTGAGGCCCAAACCTGCCTCACCTCACCAGTCCTTGGTTGGGTTTATCCCCACCCCCTTCCCCTGAGCCCTGTCTTCCTACCCCTCCCCCTTCTTGTCATTCACAAGGTTCCTCCTCAACCCCCAGAGGATTGATGAGGTTAAAGGTTAAGAAAGATCCTAACAAAGCCTCAGCTATCAGAGAACTCCCAAGGCAATGGGCCCAGGCAGATAAGAACAATCACAGAGGAAAGTGGTTTGACAAAAGGCAGCACAGCACTTGGGGGAGAGGGAGGAGAGGGGCCTACCTGGCCTGGGGGTCAGCCCAGACTTCCCTTAGGACCAGCGCAAGACGTTCACCAGGAACAGACATGAATCCATTTTCATTTTGCAGCAGGGCGCAGGTGGGATGGGAGGCCATGGCTATCACCGGAGGGAAGAAATAAAGATGGCTTGGCCGCAGGCACTCTCACCTGTGGAGACCCCACCCTACCTGGAAAAAAGGGCAGAAACCGCTGTTTCTGAGAGATCTCTCATAATTTTGTGTTCTTTTGAAATTATAGGACTACCAAAAAAAGAATTTTAATATATATTAATTATCATGTCTCTCAAAGGTCATCAGGAATCAGAAAATCTTGAATGTCACAAAAACTTAACCTACAGATTGTTCTCAAACTTAATGAAATCTTTTTGAAATCCAATGTTAGCAATTAAAGAAGCAGATGTAATTTACATTTCGTAGCCATTGCAATAAAAATGTGTGAATTTTAATTTTAGACTTCTCATATTTTTGAGCCAATAGCCGCCACCACCACCACCACCCCTGCCCACCAACACCCCCAGACTTCAAGTGTTTTGGTAAGACCTTGGCACATTTGTAATGAGCTTAAGGAACTTTCCCCGGCCATCAGAACCAAGCATACACCAGCCAGAACAGAGAGCACGGCTGGTGACCATTTTCAATGCTTCATTCGGCCTGGGATGGTGACATCAGGCAGGAGTGTAGGGACCTGGGAGAAGCAGAGGGCAGTACCCCCTGAGACTGAGTAGAAGGCACATGGCTTATTCTGCAGGCATTACTTCTAGGCTGCCTGGGGGGCTCAGTCGGTTGAGCGCCTGCCTTCCGCCCAGGTCATGATCCCGAGGTCCTGGGATCGATCCCCACATCTGGCTCCCTGCTCAGCAGGGAGTCTGCTTCTCCCTCTCCCATTGCCCCCTGCATGTGCTCTCTCTCTCTCTCTGTCAAAGAAATAAATAAAATTTTTTTTTAAAAGATATTACTTTCTTGACCAAAGTAATACAGACTCACTAAACAAAATTTGGAAAACACAGGAAAGTAAATTAAATACATTGCCCATAGTCCTGTTACCAGGATCAATGAACATTGATCACTTTTTTATCTTCCTGTGATTTTTCTTTTCATCGGGATGTTCTTTTTTTTTTTTTTAACATAGTTGTCATCACGCCTACAATTTCATATCCTGCTTTTCCTACTTACCGTATTGTTTCCTCTGTCATCGCTCGCTTCAGCGCACTCTAAAAAGTGATAAAATGTCTTCACATGGATTTATCAAAGTTCACTTAACCGTTGCCCTCTAGTTGGCCATTTACATTGCTTTCAGTGTTTTGCCATTATAAATTTTTTGTTATTATCAACGATATTGCAATGCATATAGGCATATACGCACCTCAACCTTTTTTGACACTTAGGATTATTTCTTAAGATAGACTCTCAGAAAAAAAAAAAGATAAACTCTCAGAAGTGGACCTATGCGGTTAATACTCACAAACGTTTCTGAGATTCTTAAATTCTTAAATTCTTAAATTCTGAGATTCTTAAATTTGGGAGCCAAATTGCTCCCCAAAGAGGCCTGCATTAACCTACGCTGCCACTAGCAATATGTGAAAATTCCAGCTTTGTGAAGGCTTCAGCTGCGCTGGCTGTTACCACTAGTTACATATAACTTAATAGGTAGAAAGGGAGCCTGTTTTCTTATGTAAACTTTTTGCTGAGGCTTATCATACACTCAGGAAAGTACACAAATCGTAAGTGAATTTTCACAAAGCAGACTTCTAAGTCACCAGCACCAGCTGGTAGGAACCGAACATGACCAGAACCCCAGAAGCACCTGCCGTACCTCCTTTGGCCCCTCTCCCTCACTGAAGGGTAGTCACCGTTCTGACGTCTTGCACCACAGGCTAGTTGGGGACAGTGGCATTGTTATTTTCATTTTTGTGATTGCTAGAGCAGCTAACGTGTTGTTGTTGTTTTCCCACGTATCAGTCAGTGAATTGACTTCCTCTTTTGTAATTTGTCTTTCCAAGTTCTTTGGGAGCTAGTTGATTATTAAGCAATCCCCTAGTATCAAGTTTGGCCCAAGTTGGACTACCACCATCTGAACACTGTTCAAAACCAGAGAAGTGTGCGTGTGCGTGCATGTGTGTGTGTGCATATGGGTTTATGCTCTCGCGATCCCACTCTGCCAATACTCCTCTTACTTTGTCCTGCTTCTTTTCTGCAAAGCGGGGTGGCGCCTCTGTAGGCACCACCTGGCAGGGGTAACTTCGGTGACAGAGCCGAGCCTAAATAGACTCTGCTCTTCTTTCAGTGTCTGTGAGAATTACAGAAATAGGTCACTGAACCTTTTTAAAAATAGAACTGACACATTCGGGGAAAACATTTTTTCTGCTGAGATAGCATACAGTATGAGATGAAATGATCTCTAGAGGATAGATGAATTTAGACATTTGGTATAAGAAATAAATATCCTTAATGGCAATAACTCACAGGAAGTAACATGACTTTCATTAGAACGTCTCTAAGCATCATTACCTGAACAACCCGTCTGAAGTTTTCCCGCTTCAGCCCAACGTGGGTTCCTCTGAGGAGCAAGCAGCAGCTTGCTACCCCTGCCCGGCCACACCTGGCAACCGCCGTGGAAAGAGAAGGGCCACACCATCAACTGCGGTCAGTGTTGGTGCCCCCACCCAAGCCAAGATCTCCTGTCTCACTGGCTTGCATTCTCTGTCTTGTGATTATTTGACATTATTTGCATTATTTGACAACCACCTGCTATGCCTGTGCTGTATCCATTCTGCACACCAGGCAGGGTCAGCTGCCTGGGTACAGCTCCATCCCAGCTCTTCCAAGGCCTTCGCTGATTTGTGGCAGACCAACCCAGCATCTTTGCCCACGGGATCCGCAAGGGCTGTCTAAGGGTCCGGGTCGGGCCTTGGGGGCCCCTTTCTGGTTCTCTCCAGAGACATCTCTGGCACACCCATCATGTTGCCTTCAGAAGCCCCACGCTCCCAGGGGCAGACACTTATGTCCTCTCCAGGGATTCCCAAAGAGCTGCCTACACTGCTATTCTTGGGCTCCACGATAGAGAGAGGCAAGATCTGTTGGCTGGAGAAGCAAAGCTTGGAGTTACTATGGGGAGGACACTTTGATTCAGCCCCAAGAAAGGCAAGGAAGACACATAAAGAGCTTGGGTGTCCCCAGAGTAGGGGTGAATGGAAGCAAGGGAGGAGAGACTACAGAGCTGGGACAAGACACTTGTGTTTCAGGAAAGTCTTGGGCAGCAGGGCGGGAGGTACAGGGCTAGTAGCCCCCGAGCAGCAGCTGGGGGGTAGGGGCTGGGGGAGCAGGAGGCGACCAAGGGAAGGTGTGAGACGTTTCTCAGGAGCAGAATGCACAGGTGAGACCTGAGGACTTTGACATTGGTACCAAGGGAGAAAGACGCGTCAAAGATGCTGACACAGCACGTCAGAACAAGAGCACAGTTCCTTTCTTCTGACACGTAGCCCGAAGCCACTCAGTGAGCATGTGTGGGGTACTTGCCTTGTGTCAGATAGTGTTGTAGGCTCCGGGAATGATGTGTCATTCCTGCCCAAGGGGTCTGGGTGGCCAGAGCAGAGAAGAAACACACAAGCAAATTAAAAAGATGATTACCTGTGATCCTAAGTGCTCTTGAAAGGTAATTCATGCTGGGGGGTGGGGGGTGGGGGTGGATTGTGTGATCACAGAGGACTTTTCTGAGGAAGTGACACCGGAGTTGATATGAAGGAGCCAGTCCGGAGAAGAGCCAGGGCAAGAACATTCTAGACAAAGTCCCCCCTGCAAAGGGCCCTAAGTAGGAACGGCCTTGGCAGGTTTGAGGAACAGAAAGAAGACTGCTGTGGCATGACAAAAAAGTTTTACAACACAAAATTGTTTTCTGACCTGTTTGCTGAGCTGCCACTGTCTTAGAGTTTCATCTTTGGTTTCTACACACTCCACATCCCTTTTAGACCCTTCCCCTATCTCTTTTCTCTCTGTCTCTCTCTCTCTCTCTCTCCAGACCAGCTAAGGTAAGAAGTGAGATCAAGAGCCCTGAATCCCTTCTGGGGCTTGGGGAGGGACAGAACCAGTTTGGTCTTTATAGAAGCCAAATGGGGAGGAGGCCCAGGGAACAGCCTGGCTCCTTTTTTTCAGGTGTGTCATTCTTAACCACTTTTGAAGTATGAACCCCTTTACTAACCTGATACAAGCTGTGAAAAACATACAGATACATAATTCTTCTGAACACAACTTTGGGGGTTTGGTGGCTGAGAGGAAAGCTTGCTGTAGACCCCCTGCTAGGGCCTCTCCTTAGGCAGTCCTTTTTAAGCTAACCAAGCCTTTCTCACTAAGGCTGTGTTGCTTGAACAAGAGAGAGGACACACACACACACACACACACACACACACAAAATCACCTTATAAACACATTAGCCTAGAATACAAGTTCTTATGACTCCTGTATCTTCCATAGTGATATATTCACATATGATACAATGTAACCACAATGATAATAAAAACACATTTGCACAGGTGTATTTTATTTTCTCCACCCATTTCTACTTATATCGTTTTATCCCATTGACATCCTTGGCACATGGGTAAGGAAGGCATTGTTGTACCATTTTACAGATGAAGACACTTGGGAATAGAAGGCCGAGCAGCATGTGTCCAATACTGGGGCCACTTGGCTGTAGCTTTGGGACAGGAACCAAGGTCTTGTCACTCCCAGGTCCAGGCTCCCCAAGAACAGGTCAGGGCAATGACCATCTTGACTTCTCTTTGGCTTCTCTCCCCATGGTCTTACCCCAGGTCCTGGAGTGACTCACTACAAAGGCAATATTTGCACGTACAACTCAGCCCATATTGCCCTCCTGGTGGGAAACAGTGATATGGAGGAAGTGATATTTTCTAACAAGGGCAAAGAAGCACTGAGCCTGACTATAGAAGTCAAAATTATGTGGATGGAGGGGAACTTCCCGCTGAGGTTTCCTCTTGGTCAATTAAACCTAGCAAGTCATTTCCTTTTTCTTCTGAAGACTTGCAGCATTTCCTCCCCAGTCTCAAAGAAATGAATCTAGAGGGGTGCCACCTAGTGGCTCAGACTATAAGGATCACCAGTTATTTTCCCCCACATAATCCCCATCCCCCCACCCCCTACCCCCGCCCCCAGTCCATGGGGCCACCTTGCCTATCAGAAAATTGGACCCATAACTTTTACTATCCTAGGATAAATGTCAAATGGACCAGAAATGTAAATGTAAAAAAATGAAACCACACAAGTATTAGAAGGAAATATAGGTGGATTTATTTACATCCTAGGTGTGGGAAAGTTTCTCAAGCAGTACACAAGCTGAAGGCAATTCTGGGTACCTGCTCCTGTAGAAAAGAGGAGATATGGAGTAGCTTTCTCTCCCATGCGACATTCATCCTTCCCAATGAGAGCCAAGTGTCTGTAACCCTCCCCAACCAGGATTCCTTCCATTAAGGAGAGGCAATGTGCACCTCTTGGAGGAGAAACAGGTAAAAAAAAAAAAAAAAATCAGAGTGGCTCAGCTCACAGCCCCCATTACCTCCTTGGCAGCAGGGAAAAGAAGTCTCACTGCTTTGCCTCACAAAAGGGAGAAACTTAGGACATCAAGATGCATGGGAACCCAGTCCAATTCCCAAATAAATGCTTTCTAATGAAAAATAAAATATCCAAATGCAATAAAAGAAAATATTAGTAAATTCAGCAGTATTTTTAAAAGCCCTGCTCTATGACAAAAAAAAAAAAAAAAAAAAAGGAGAGAGAGAAGAAAAGAAAAAAAAAAGGGAGTAGCATGGTGAGAGAAAAACTTTGCAACATTTATGATAGATAGAGCCTAATCTGAAATATTAGGAATATAAAGAACATTTAAATATTAAGGGAAAGGGGCCAAAATAAAGGCCATATATGACAAACCCACAGCTAACACCCTACTCAATGTTGAAAAACTGAGAGCTTTTCCTTAAAGATCAGGAACAAGACAAGGATGTCCACTCATACCACTTATTCAACATAACTGGAAGTCCTAGCCACAGCAATCAGACAAGAAAAAGAAATAAAATGCATCCAAATTGGAAAGGAAGAAGTAACGCTTTCATTATTTGCAGATGACATCATATTACATATGGGAAACCCTAAAGACTCTACCAAGAAATTATAAGAACTGATAGAGGAATTCAGTAAGATTGCAAGATACAAAATCAATATACAGAAATATGTTGCATTTCTATACACTAATAATGAAGTAGCAGAAAGAGAAATTAAGAAAGCAATCCCATTTACAATTGCATAAAAAATAATAAAATACCTAGGAATAAACCTAAGGAGGTGAAAGATCTGTACCCTGAAAACTATAAAACATCGATGAATGAAATTGAAGATGACACAAATGGAAAGATAGTTCATGCTCAAGTGTCCAACTCAACACCAAAAAGCAAAATAATCCAACTAAAAAATGGGCAGAAGGCATAAACAGATTTCTTAAAAGAGGATATCCAGATGGCCGACAGGCACATGAAAAGATGCTCAACATCACCCATCATCAGGAAATGCAAATCAAAACCACAATGAGATACCACCTCACACCTGTCAGAATGGCTAACATCAAAAATACAAGATGCGGGCAGCCCCGGTGGTGCAGAGGTTTAGCGCCGCCTGCAGCCTGGGATGTGATCCTGGAGACCCTGGATTGAGCCCCACGTTGGGCTCCCTGCATGGAGCCTACTTCTCCCTCTGCCTGTGTCTCTGCCTCTCTCCCTCTCTCTTTCTCTCTCTCCCTCTCTCTGAATAAATAAATAAACATTTTTTAAAAATACAAGATACAAGAAATGTTGGTGAGGATGTGGAGTAAAAGGAACCCTCATGCACTGTTGGTGGGACACAAACTGGTACAGTCACTATGGAAAACAGTGTGAGGCTCCTCAACAACTTAAAAATAGAATTACCGTATGATCCAGTAATTCTACTCCTGGGTATTTACCCAGAGAATAAAAAATACTAATTTGAGGGGATACATGCACCTGGCTGTTTGTAGCAGCATTTATCTACACTAGCCAAATTATGGAAGCGGCCCAAGTGCCCATCAATAGATGAATGGATAAAGATGATGCGGTATATACACAAGGGAATATTACTCAGCCATAAAAAAGAATGAAATCTTGCCACTTGTGACAACATGGATGGATCTAGAGGATATAACACTGGGATGCCTGAGTGGCTCAGTGGTTGAGCGTCTGCCTTCAGCTCAGGGTGTGATCCTCAAGTCCCTGGATCGAGTCCCACGTCGAGCTCCTTGCATGGAGCCTGCTTCTCCCTCTGCCTGTGTCTCTGCCCCTCTCTCTGTCTCTCATGAATAAATAAATAAAATCTTTTTAAAAATAGAGAGTATAACGTTAAGTTAAATAAGTCAGATAAAGACAAATACCATATGATTTCACTTATATGTGGAATTTTTTTTACATGTGGAATTTAATAAATGAAGGAACAAAGGAAAAAAGAGACTGCTCACTATAGAAAACAAACTGATGGTTACCAGAGGTGAGGTGGGGGAGAGATGGGTGAAATAGGTGATGGGATTAAGAATACATTTATCATGATGAGCACTGAGTAATATATAGAATTGTTGAATCACTATATTGTATACCTGAAACTAATGTAACACTGTATGTTGACCATACTGGAATTTTTTTTAAAAAGAAGCCAAAACTTGATAGAAAATTGGGGAAAACATAAACAGTTTACACACACATATACAAAATACGTAGATGAGTTCCCCAAAAATGAAAGATGGTGGGGGTGGGGCTGGGAGTTCCCGGCTGGCTCTATCAGAAGAGCATGGGACTCTTGATCCTGGGGTTGTGAATCTGAGCATCATGTTGAGTGTAGAGATTATTTTTTAAATAAATAAATAAATACAGGGCAGCCCAGGTGGCTCAGCGGCTTAGTGCCACCTTCAGCTCAGGGCGTGATCCTGGAGCCCCGGGATCGAGCCCCACGTCGGGCTCCCTGCATGGAGCCTGCTTCTCCCCCTGCCTGTGTCTCTGCCTCTCTCTCTCCCCTCTCTGTGTTTCTCATGAATAAATAAATAAAATTTTTAAAAATAAATAAATAAATAAATACAAATTAAAAAATAAAGATGTATTTTTTTAAAAATTTATAAATAAAAATATGAAAAGATACTCAGCTTTACTCCTAGTGATATAATAGCTATTGAAGCTACACTGACATATTAGTGTTTATCAAACTGTCAAAAATTCAGAAGTTTGGTAATATACTCTGTTGGCAAGGCTATAAGGAGAAGGCATCCTCATAATCTGGTGGGAGTGCAAACTGGTGCAACCTCTAGGGAGGGAATTTGGAATATCTAGCAAGACGACATGTGCATTTACTCTTTGATCCAGAATTCTAATTCCAGGAATTCACCCTGAAAGCACACTGCCACAAATATAGAACAGTATTTTTACAAGGTTCTTCACTGAAACATTATCTATGATAACAAAATATTAGAAACAACATAAATGCTCAACCCATTAGGCTACTAACTGAATATGATGAATTCATGTAATGGAGTAATATAAAGCCACAAAAGGTTGAGGAATATTTCTATGAATTACTATGTGGTGATTTCTGAGGTATATTAAGGGAAAAAAAATCAAGGTGCTCACTAGTGGCATATAGCCTGTTACTTTTTTTTTTTTTAATAATCTCTACACCCAATATGGGGCTCGAACCTGTGATCCTGAGATCAAGAGTGGCATGCTCTACGCCCTGAGCCAGCCAGGTGCCTCTAGTGTGTTACTTTTTATAAAAAGTTAAAGAAAAAGGGACACCTGGGTGGCTCAGTGGTTGAGTGTTTGCCTTCGGCTCAGGGCGTGATCCCGGGGTTCTGGGATGGAGTCCCACATTGGGCTCCCCGCAGGGAGCCTGTTTCTCCCTCTGCCTGTCTCTCTGCCTCTCTCTGTGGGTCTCTCATGAATAAATAAATAAAATCTTTTTAAGAAAAAAGTCTTTAAAAAAAAAAGAAAAGAAAAAGAAACACAGGAAGACAAAACCAGAAACTAATAAAAACATTGCCTACCGTGGGTAGGTGGGAATGGAGTGGAAGGAATAAGGGTGGGAGTAAGACTCCAGAATGTACTCTTTTATATATAGTTTTGACTTTTAAACCTTGTGGAAACTTTATAGATTAAAAAATAAAATCAGGGGTGCCTGGCTGACTCAGTGCGACGCTTGATCTCAGGGTTGTGGGTGGTTCGAGGCCCACATTGGGTGTAGAGATTACTTAAAAAATAAAATCTAAAAAGAAAAAAAGAAATTCAATTTTAAAAGACTTTTAGAAAGCAAACCCTAAGACTAAGACTGAAGGCAAATAGAAAAAAGACACCTGCCTGATATGGAATTGACAATGCAACTACACACACACACACACACACACACACACACACACACACGAGTTCATTTCAATGGTTTGTGAATACTGTACTCTGCTTACCCTTAGTGGTATAAGCAAGGATAGCGCAGTTGCAACGAGCAAACCTGGCGGCCACAACTTGGTTTCTGAATGCCCCCCCCCCCAAGATACCACGAGAGAGCCCATTCCAGGTCTGAACGGGGAAAATACAAAGTGAGCCCGAAAGTAAGCAAGGGTTCAAAGACCGATGGGAACCTGTGGGAGGGATACAGAGCTCAGCTTGAAGGAACCACTGCTCACTAAATTTGGGACACTTTGACCACCAGAAAGAAGTTGTGACAGTGGATTATTTCGAGTCCCATGCAAGATCACTCCCGTGGGCCTCTCCACGCAGCTGCCACCCAGCACGGCAGCTGGCTTCCCCAGGACACCTGATGCAAACAGAAAGAGAGAGCTCCCAAAATGAAAATCACCATCTTTTTATAACCCACTTTCAGAAGTGACATTCTCTCTCTCCCAACATGTTGCGGTCTTTAGAGTGAGTCACTGAGTGTAGCCCACACTCAAGGGGGCACAAATCGGATGTGAACACCCAGACCGAGGGACCACTAGGGCCATCCTGGGGGCTCCCTACCACCCCAAGTCATCAAACGTACTAACCTCACCTAGAATGGGACAGACTGACATTATATGCCTCCTGATACAATGCAGTAGGACATACACAACGTCACCTATGGAATATTCCTGGGGAGAAATATGAGGGAATGGAGATATCCAGAATGCGGGACATTCTACAAGAAAATTAGTCTGGGGTCACCTGGATGGCTCATTTGGAGGAGCATGCCACTCTTCATCTTGGGCTTGTGAGTTCAAGCCCCACGTTGGACGTAGAGCTTACATTTTTAAAAATCTATTTTTTTAACTTGAAGAAAATTAGTCTGAATTCAAAAATGTCAGTATCACGAAAAAGAAAAAAAAAAAGTCAAACTGAGGTGACAGGAGACTAAAGAGAAAAGGTAACTTGATGAAATCTGTGATCCTTAGTTAGATCCTGGATCAAAAAAAAACAAAAATAGCTATAAAATGACATTTCTGAACTAATTAGGGAAATTGAACATAGACTGTATGTTAAGTATATGTGAAATTTGTTGGGTGTGACAATGGTGTTGTGCGTTGTGATTATGGAGGAGACTCTTTCTCCTTAAGAGAAGCGTGCAGAGATCTAGGAGTCCAGTGTCATATCTCCAAGTCGTTTTCAAGCAGGCTAGCAAAAAAGCCAAAAACCAAAAAAACCCCAAAACCCCCAACGTATAAATACATAAATAGGTGTATATGCATATTTGCAAATATGAAAGATGTATTCATATTCATTGTCCTACTCTTTCAACTTTTCTAGAGGTTTGAAGTTTTCCAATAAAAGGTTATGAAGGTGGGATGTAGGGGTTGGTTATCAGGACCCTGGTGTTTGCTAGGCCCTCCTGGAGATTCCAAGGAACCCACCAGGGCCGAGCCCACCAGGGCCCTAGTGCTCTCTCTGCGGTGCTCATTGTACATGCTGGGGATTCTTGGAGTCATTTCTCACCCCATCCTGTAGGATAAAGGGGAGTGGGGAGGTGATCTGGGGAGTCGGACAGACCTGAATTGTAATCCTTGCTCCGTCCCTTCCTGCCTCTGTGTCCTCAGGCAAGTTACTAAGGCCTCTGACCTCACTGGTAAAAAGAGAGCTCGGGCCTGCCCTGCAGAATCGCTGTGGTGGGCTCGGTGAATACTACCTCCCAGGCCCCCTCCCAAGCCCCCAAATTGTTTGTTCATTCATTCTTTCAATAAGCATTTATTGTTATTCCGGATGGGCGAGGGATACAAAAAAGAATTGAGTTACTCCAGCGACCTCCTGATCAGGTGGGACCATAGGAGCGCCTGGTGGCTCCGGGGTTGAGCATCTACCTTCGTTC
This sequence comes from Vulpes vulpes, assembly GCF_048418805.1. Lineage (NCBI taxonomy): Eukaryota > Metazoa > Chordata > Mammalia > Carnivora > Canidae > Vulpes > Vulpes vulpes. The sequence continues at coordinate 18,982,544 of NC_132782.1, forward strand.
AGGTCATGACCTCAGGGTCCTGGGATCGAGCCTGCATCCGGCTCCCTGCTCAATGGGGAGCTGCTTCTCCCTCCCCCTGCCTCTCCCCTTGCTTGTGCGTGCTCTCTCTCACTCTCTCTCTCACTCTCTCTCTCTCTCTCTCTCTCTCTCTCTCTCTCTCTCGGTGTCAGATAAATAAATATATAAAATCTTTTCTAAAAATGGGGGGAATACACTGTGGCCAACGCCAACAGATGCGTGCTAAGGTGTCACAGAAGCCCTAGGGGTCGGGCGGCTGAGGAGCGGCCCCAGGAGACTTCCCGGGGGCCCTGAGCTCCGGGTGCCCGCGTGGGGGACGGGGAAGGGGGGTAAGGTGCCCTGAGGGACCCCAGGGGCCAGGGCGAGGTGACCGCAGGAGAGTCCGGCCGAGCGGACACGTGAGAAGCGGGGCCTCCTCTGCAACAGGGGGTGCAGGAGGCCGCGCTGCCCGGGTCGGAGGACCCTGCAGAGCTCAGCCTCACCAAACGGGCTTCCTAGGGACGGCCGGGGCGCTCAGCGGTTAGCGCCGCCTGCAGCCCAGGGCCTGGGCCTGGAGACCTGGGGTCGGGGTCGAGGCCCGCGTCGGGCTCCCTGCAGGGGCCTGCTCCTCCCTCGCCCGGGTCTCTGCCTCCCTCTCTGTGTCTCTCATGAATAAATAAATAAAATATTTTAAATAAATAAATAGATAAAAATAAATAAATAGATAAGTGCATAAATAGATTAGGTAGATAAATAAATAGATAGATAGATAAATAAATAAATAAATAACTAGATAGATAGATAGATAGATAGATAGATAGATAGATAGATAGATAAATAAATAATAACTTCTCTAAAAGCTTGAGTGCAGGGCGCCGGGCCGTGGCGTGCGGCTCCCCTTGCGGCCCGGGCCCCTCCACCGCCGATGGGCAGTAGCACCCCAGGGAGAGTGGGGGGGGTCCCCGGAAGCCGCCAGCCCCGGGCTCTGCGCCCTGAGCTCCCGGGGAGGGAGACGCATCCCTAAGGGGGCGCCCCCGACTCCCGGCGCGGGCCTTGGGGGGCTGGGGGCCCCTCTGGGATCCCCTGGCGCCGGGGCTCGAGCCTGAGCCTCTTCGTGCAGCCCCTGGAGGCCTGGGGACCACCTGGAGCCCGTCCCCCCCGCCCCAAGCCCTGGACCAAACGGAGACAATAAAGCTTGTGGCGCCTAAATATATAAATAAAAACACTTGAAGGAGAGTCCCCAACACAGAGGGAAAAAAAACCCTATTTTTTAATTCAAAAAACAAAAGCCCTTGAAGTGACAAACAGAAGGAAGTCATGTGCCCCAAGCTCTTCCCTGCTGCCCTGGCCCAGAGGGATAGGAGGAGGAGGCGCCCCTGGGGTGCCAGGTGTGACAGTCCCGGGGGCCTGGCTCCTGAAGGGAGGCGGTGACACCCAAGGAGTGTCCCTCAGGTGTCCCTTGCTCCCACCGGCTCCTCCTCCAGGGTCTGTTCCATGCACAGAAAACTGTGAGGCCTACCCGCCACCCCGTTTCTGCTTTCCACTTCACACAGTCTGTGGTGCACCAATCGTCCCCCCCGGGGGGACACCCAGAGGCACCCACCCCATGCCAGTGCCTGGGGCGGGGAGAACTCTGGGTTCCCTGCCCCGGGGCGCGGGCCCTGAGGCAGAGCGGGGAGCCTGGCTGGGTAGCAGACGCAGAAGGAAGCCTCTCGCCTAATTCCAAATCATTTTTTCTAAGAACAAAAACTATGTACAAATGAATATTTCCATCTTTATTTCAAATTCTAGGTTTCAACTGCAATATTAATGCTACTCCACAGTGTAATTTACTTGTAATAATATATCATTATTTCCATTTTACAGTTCTCTTCTTAAAGTAGTAAAGCAAATGTTTAAAACAGCACAAATCCACAGCCCCACAATTCTCCATTCAGGCTCAGAATTTGTGCGCTCCTTTCAGAATTGCACATAATTGAAAACAATGAAAACCCCCGATGTGCTAAATGCTCTAGTCATTAAAGCATTTTTTTACTTGGGAATAAAAGGCTGTTCTTGTGGTGGTAGTTATTATTTATTTATTTATTTTTAGAAGCCCCAAACAAGCCGCTTCCTGTTCCCAGACTGACATCTGCTGGGGATGTCAGGCTGACCCGCTTCCCGGCAGGCCCGCAGCCGGCTGCCACTCCTCCAGCCTGGGGGGCGGGGACCGGCCCTGGCGGCCAGGGCCCTACTGGCAGCCCAGGCCGAAGTGGCTCCTCCTGGCCGCATTCAGTTGGGCCACCAGCCCGGGGTACCCAGCTTCTCTCCTGCTTCCAGCAGCTGGGTTCAGCCCCAGAATGGCAGTGGATTGGGCACAAGGTCTCCAGTGCTGGAGGCTCAGGCAAGGGGGCGGGCAGGAGAGAGTTTGGGGGGCAAACTTAGGTACATGGGCAGGGTGAGTGTCCTCGGCATGCAAACAGGCCTGCAGACTCTCGGGAAGCCTGCCCTGTTTCCTGGCTTTCTCTGGGATGTCTCTGTACATCTTTTTTTTTTTTTTTTTTTTTTTTTTGGTAGTGGTTCCTTTGCCTTTGATAGAACAGCTTCCTCTTAGGCAGCTCTGGACATTGGATCCCGTAGGGGAGGCTTCGCATCCTTTGCAAATCAGATTCCCATGCCACCGGCTTCAAGGCTAACAACCAGGAACCCAGCTTCCTTTTCCACCCAGAATGAGGGCCCCTCTGCCTTCTTCCCAATTTGCAGGAAGGCTGGTCTCCTTCTCCATGGCAATTTAAACCACAGCAGGGCTGGGGGTGGGGACATGTGGGGCTGGGGAACAGAGGGTTCTTTTCATTCTTCTACAGAGATCTTCTAGCTCCAGGGCCGCTTTGATCTGTGCGTCTGGCTCCGAGCTTTGGCTTCCAGCCCCACGAAGGCCATATTCAGTAAGGCGCCTTTGGCCCTCTCACGTCAGCCTCCTGCCCCAGCCAGCCCCCTAACACCCTCTCCGACATTCTCCTGCCCTGCCCAGGCACCTCCAGTGGGCCTGGATTCCCACCACTTTGAGCCCTCCCACCCACATCTGTCCCACATCTGTCCCTTCATGACCACCAACATTTCTTTCCCCCTGCCCAGCTTTTTCCACTCCTGCCAGCCTGCTCATCCCTACAGCCAGATGAAGGCACCCCCAAAGCCACTTAAACACCTTTAACGAAGCCTCATCCACAGAAAAAGCCTAAGCCTTTGGCCCAGGCATTTGGGGAAAGCACGGACCAGCCCAGACCCAGCCACGGTTTCCCAAGGCCCAGAGCTGCCCTGGGGGTGGAGGAGTCCGTGGGATGACCTCAGGTGGCACGAGGAGGAAGCATTAGAAGACGGGATGACCACAGGAGAAAAGTGAGTTTGCTTCTTATTCTCTTTCATTTCTCAGAGTCAAGGAGAAAGTCTGGTTTGGTATCAGTCAAATTTTTTTTTTAATAAACTTTCCATTTTAGAATCATTTTCGATTTACAGAAAAGTTGCAAGAACATCACGCAGAGTTTCTATACCCCCCGCACGGATCCTCCATTGTTAACATCGCCAGTGGAGGCTGTGACACCTCCTCTGTGAATCTCCCTTTCAACCAGAGCCCTTCCGAAGCCCCAGCTGGGAGGGTGAGCCGGACTCTAATCACCTTGCTTCTTTTGTGATAATATATTTTCCATTACCCTTTATTTCCAGCAAGTGATACTACTCATCCACACTCTAAATTCCAAAAGGCTCTGAAAAAAATGAAAGGTTTTTTTGTAAGTTTGGAGCCAAAGCTGATTTGAGGCAAGCTATAAATAGTCTTTATCCTACTTGGTGTAAATATTCATACATTTCTCTGCAGAAATATTCATTCATTCTCTGGCCCTCTGGGGATGTTAACTAACGTTGCATATATGCACTATATCACCTTGCGATTATCAGAAAAAAAATGTGAATTCCAAAACACATCTGGCACTGTGAGCTTACCATTTACAGTTAGGATACAAAGTCTCTTTTAAAAATAAATTTGCATAAAAAGAGGGAGTCGTTTCAAGAGAGTAAATTGTAAGTACAAGTGACCTGTACTTTTAAGTTCCTCCTTCACTTTTTCCCACCCTTCATACAAACATATTAACTAGCACTAAAGAGAGAACAAGGACTCTGCAAGGCCTCCAGGATCCTGTCCAGACACCGCAAGGGGGTTTCATCTGTGCTCTGGCCCTACCCACACCTCCACCCCACACCCATACTCGGTGCCCTCAACACAGCAGACACGCTCAGGCCTCCAGGCCTTTCCACAGTCATCTCTGTCTCCTTGAAATGCCTTCCCCTACTTCTTTGCCTGGCAAGCTCCTGGCCCTTTTTCCACACTCAGCTCAGATGCCACCTTTTGCAGGAAGCCCTTCCTGGTTGCACCCAGTCCTGCTTCACTGTCAGCCTGTGTGGTCCCGCGGTACACCACACACAGCAGTGGGAGAGGAAGCAGCTTGAATCCAGTTTGAATTGGCCTCTTTTAGCTGGGTGACTTGGTCACCTACACTCACCGAGAGGAACCAGGGGCATTAGCAGTGACGGCTGCTGTTTGTGGAACTCACCCTTCTAAGTGCTTTCCGTACATAAATTCACTTCATCCTCACAAGCCGGAGAGGTAGAAATTGTTTTGGTCTCCATTTAATTTATGAGAGCCGAGACCCGAGACCCAGAGAGGTTAAGTCCCTTTCCCAAGGTCATGGTCGCTTGGCAAGGGGGTGGGGGTTTCTGTCTCCATCCCCCTATAGAACAGCTAGGGGAGTGCGCACATCACAGGGCTGGCCAGGCCCGGCCTCACCTTCCCGGCTGCCCCCCACCTCTAGCACCCCACCCAGGGCGCACTTCTTTGCTCCTGAGGATAGCTCCACTAGGGCCCACAGGCTGTCGCTCTCTGCTGCTCCTCTCTGCTCTCTCATCTCCGTGGACTCTTCCTGCCCAAGCCCACGCCAGGGGGGGCTGGCCCAAGGCTTTATACTGTAATCAGTATTTGTAGATTGGGCCTGTCGCTCTGAGCTCAGCAGAAAAAAATGTGCCCGACTCACATTTGCCTTTCATCCAGCACCCTGCACGGGGTCCGAACCAAGAGAAATTGGTAAAGAAATGCCAAGAAAAAATGACAAAGTAAGTGTATGGATAGGGAAATGGATGGGTGGATGGATGGATGGACGGACGGACGGATGGATGGATGGGCGGATGGATGGATGGACAGATGTGCAGATGGATGGATGGATGGATGGATGGATACATGGATGCATGGGTGGATGGATGAATGGGCGGATGGATGCATGGATGGATGGATGGATGGATGGATGGATGGATGGATGGATGAATGGATGGATGGATGGACGGACGGACGGACAGAAGGACGGACGGACAGATGGATGAGTGGATAGTCAGATGAAATAACAACAGATGGACACATTTTTGTCATTAGAATTTAAAATGCATTTGACGGACCCTGACTAATGAAAAATGACGCTGTCCAGCTAAGGCCCTGGGCAGACGCCGAGAGGCTGCAGGCGAGGAGAGGGGAGGAGCGGCCCGGCTCCTGGGACGCGGGGCTGAAGGGGGGACATCTCAGCTGCGGAGAGGGGCCCAGCCCGGCTGGGGGGCCGCCAGCCTGAGCCCCACGGGGGGCTCCTCACCACCAGGCGACCCGGGGCACGGGCTGCGGTGGGACAGGCTGATGACACCGCGGGGACACTCAGGTTAGAGAGGACGGCTTCCCTTTCTGCCCCCTCCCAATTCTGGCCCGGGAAGGGGACGGATTCATCAATGAGGGCAGGTTCAAAGGCACCACAGTCTGCTTAGGGCGGGAGGAAGGGGTGCAGGGGGCCACTGCCGGGCTGCTCGATGGCCCCCGACTCTGCACTTTATTTTATTTTTAAAGATTTTATTCATTTATTCATGAGAGACACACACAGAGAGAGAGAGAGAGAGAGAGAGGCAGAGACACAGGCAGAGGGAGAAGCAGGCTCCACGCGGGGAGCCCGACGCGGGCCTCGACCCCAGGTCCCCAGGCTCATGCCCTGGGCTGCAGGCAGTGCTGAAGGCTGAGCCCCCGCCCTGCACTTTCCCTGCCTGCTGGGCACCTCCTCTGGCACCTGGCAGGGACATGGGCACCCCGTAGTCTGTTGATGTTCCCAAGGCCCCCGGATTTGTTATCGGAGTTGCCACCAACATAAACGCCGTGGCCCGAACAATTCAGAAATGCCCTGCTAGGGAACCGGGCCCATTTAACCGGCTTTGGATTTTATGTTCGTCTGGTGGAGACTTCACATTTTGTCACCTCTAGGTCAATATATTAACTTTCCAAGGGATTTTAAGGCGCCTTCAGAAGCCTCTCCTACCACCGTGGGAGTCCGGATCCTTTCGAGCCGGCCAGCGGCCCCTCAGAAAGCCCCACCCGTGGAAACCCCCGTGAAGGGACAATCTTCCGAGAGGGTTTTCAAAAAGCCACCAAAAGGGACGCCTGGGTGGCTCAGGGGTCAAGCGGCTGCCTTTCGCGCAGGGCAGGATTGTGGGGTCCCAGGATCGAGTCCGGAAGGGCCGCCGGGTGCAGAGGAAGGCGCTTGGCCTCCAGCCGTCACCACACGGGGCGCCTGAGCCATTCTGTGGCACCTCCTTGGCACCCAGCGTGTCCCCAAGAGACCACGGGGGACACGGTTGACAAGCTTCCTGAACTGTGCTCCACAAAACCATTCTGAAGGTAAAGCAGCTGTGATGGAGGGAAAGGCATTTTCTTTTTTTCTTTTCTTTTCTTTTCTTTTCTTTCTTTTTTTTTTTTTTTTTTTTTTTTTACAAAAAAAGAGCTTCTTCACTCTCTCTCCCAATTTCATACTTTCCTTCCCCATTTAAGCTGGAAGGGGGTACAGGGCTCTCAGCCCTTAGGGGAGGCTTCTGTTAGAATAGAAAACAAAACAAGACAACCAGGCTTTCTGGCTTTTGTTATTCAAAACGTAAATCGTTTGGAGAATTCAGCTGATATTCTAGCAAAGTCTGGATGAATAGAGTGGGATTTGCCCGGGAAAGTTTTGCCTGGAAAGTTCTTGAGCAGGAGGAAGGCGAGGAGGGGAAGGGAGGAGGGGGAATCGGGAGGAGGGGGAATCGAGGCAAGGGAGACTCTGGAAGAGAAGAGGAGGGAAGGGAGAGTGTGTGTGTGGTTGGGTAGAGACCTGGGAGGTGGCTCAACAGAGCCGGGAGGTGGCCAGGGACGCGATCAAGGTACCCCAGACCAGGCTTTGCGCTTTGGAAGCTTCCAGAGCCGGCAGAATGGGTGAAACAGGCCTGAGAGGCGATAGGAAGTGCTGTGGACGGAGTTGCTGGAGAGGGAGCCCCCTGCCCCCCTCCTGCCCGAGGACGAGGCTTCTTCCTTTACCCGGGGTCCCAGAAGGGCCAGCCCAGACCTCAGTCCTGGCAGGGCCACGTGGGCTGCGAGGGGGGCCGAGCTGCACGGCACCCTCCTGCCCCTGCAGCTGGGGCGCAACTCCGGGATGGGAGGCTGGCGAGGGATTGCCTGGAAGGAGGGAGGTTACATTTTGCTCCCGCCGTCAGGGACTCCGAAATGGAAATGATACGGCTTTTGATCCACTCGAGTGTGTGGACTAAGATGTAGGTCTGTGGTCCCGTATTGTAGGGCTCCTTAGAAATGCTGAGATGCTGAGATGATAGGTTCTGGATCTCAGAGAGAGGGAGTCAGCAGATCGCTTGCATGCTGGTAAATGATCACTGACCAACTCAGGGATCAATCAGGGGTTCAGAGCCCTGCCTTGGAGCATTTGCCAGTTCCCACAGCGTCAATACTCTGAAGGGCCGAGGTTGGGGCCCTGGTGGCAGCTCTACAGCTCCCCGACCTGCCCTCCAGCCTTCACTGCTGCAGACCGTGGTCCGAGGGCTTTCCACAGGAATCTCTGCCTTGGAGGTGTTTTCCCAGGTTACCTGATCTAAGACTTGCCTTTTGACCCCTGCATCATCAGTTTTAATGAAAGGAACCAGTTTTCTATTCGTTCTAGTATTTCTAGAGTTGAGTTCTCGTAAGTGATTCTATCTATGCCAAGATCTGTATCTATGAGGTATAATCCAAAGAATGAATAAAAGGCTGGATCCCAAGGGGTAGCCAGCCTCCACGCCGGCCACCAATGATTCCTGCCTCCTGGTGTTCGTGCCCCTGGAGAAGGTTGATCTATGTAATGAAGGGGAGCATATTTTGCTGCTCTAAAGTATATCCCTTTGGCATAAGGATTATTTTGAGCTAAAGGCAATCAAAAGTGAGCCGATCCAGGAAAAGCTCTTTACCTCCCCCTTCGACTGCTTAAATCCACCCTGGAAAGAGGGCCTGTACCAGGAAGAGAGCTATTCATTACCAGAGATGCCTTTCTACCTAAGAAACTTATCTGTATTACAGGACACCTTCGTTTTCCAAACTTCTCTTCTGCCTTCCTGTGAATGGCCTTTCTCCCCTTCCCCAGCCCCCCCCCCCCCCCGCAGACCCCCTCCCCTTTCCTTGGCTTCAATCACTTGGCTGCCCTTTGTGCCTCTTACTTTTATGGGGCTCCTCTTTGTCTGAAATCTGTTTCTCTCCCATTAATCTGCCTCACAGTAATTATTAGACCAGCCAAAGAACCTAGAAGGGAAGAAGGGGAAAACTTGCTACTACTATGGTAACAGGACATTTTGGAAATGAGTGCGTGACTTCTCCTGAGGTTAGATGATAAAAGACACTGTGGTTTTTTTGCCTTGCCCTTTCTTGGATTACTCCCTCTGGGGAAGCCAGATACCGCGTCACGAAGACTCTTGAGTGGCTCTATGCAGGAGTCCACATGGTTGGACGTTACATAGCCTCAGTTTGCCGGCCCCCAGAGCGCTCCATCCTGGAGGCACATCCCCCGGCTCCGGAGGCCTTTATGTGGATGACTGCAGCCCAGCTGAGCCGCTCCTGGTTCTCTGACCTGCGGAAGCTGTGCCAGATAATGAGCACTTATTGTTGCTTTAAGCTGCTGAGCTTGGATGTACTTTGTTGTGATATTTATAAGAGGTAGAGCATCTAATCAAGAGGAGCTCTACAACTTTTAACAGCGGGGTGGGGGAGGAAAGATGGATGTGGACATACACAAATATGTGGAATAAGCCAGTATGTGTATCATCAGACACTGACTGTGACACATTTGGAGAAATAGGAGAGGGGAGGGAAGTGGCTGTGCATTTAAAAAACAAGGAACCCTGTTTGGGAAGTTTTCATGAGGTCAATTTTAGAAGAAAAGGAGCTTTGAAGAAAGGCAGGACCACATTTGGTGGGGGGGCGGGGGAGTGTCTCTCCTTTTTGGAGAAAACAATTTCTGAGGAGTTTACACAAATGCTCTTTGCTAACATGTGAAATTCACTTGAAAATCAATAATCTTTAGAACACACTGAGTCCACTGGTTTTTAGTAAAGTAATTCAGTCTTTTAAAAAGTGCAAAAAACTTACCAAGACACAAAGCTGTTACCAGTTTGCTGTCTGCCACCACTTACGTTGTGTGAGACATAACAGAATATTTATTTATTAGGTGGGTTTAAACTACTGAATAAAAAGATTCAGTTCTTGGTGGGTTGATTTCCATCCTGGAAAAATGGATATAAGCTGAAATAAAGAGAATGATTTCTGTTTAGTTGAAAGGAATAAACAAACAAACAAAAAGCCCTTCAATCAACCAGAGAAAATTAGTACCTCTTCCCAGTCTATTGTTTTTCATTTTGCTTTGCTTTTTGTTTTTGTTTTGTTTTGTTTTAAAAGGAAGTTTAAAGCCATAGTGGAAGTCATGATGATGTGGAAACGCTGGTTGGAAAAGCATCCTGGTATCTTTCCCTTTTGCCTAATTCTCATTCAAGATACCAGTTTCAAATGACATAGGAAGTTTGCTTAAATCAAATAGAAAATTAAAGCACATGAATTAAGCAGCTGGAAGAAAAAGTACTATAAATATAAAGTAAATGAATAAATATATAAAAAAGATACTCAGCCTCACAATAATTAAAGAAATGCAAGCTACAAGGAGATGCAATTTCTAAAGCCCTATCAGATTGGCAAAGACTAAAAAGTTTGATAGAGCTCAGTAATTGGGAAGAAGGGGAATCAGGCATATCACAGGCTAGGGGTGGGAATGTAAATTGGCACAACAATTTTAGAGAGCAATTTGACAACATCTAGCAAAATGTTAAATGCACATACCCTTTGATGCAGTAATTTCATTCCTGGGTATAAGTATAAGCTCAAGGATATCCATTGCGGCCTTGTTGGAAATTGAAAGAAAGAAAGAAAGAAAGAAAGAAAGAAAGAAAGAAAGAAAGAAAGAAAGAAAGGAAGGAAGAAAGGAAGGAAGGAAGGAAGAGCTATGTACACAAGAGAGAGTGGCTAAATCACAAACAAATCAATGATTACAAATGCCTGGAGTGCTTGCTCATTTTGTGATCAGCACTGTTCTCAGAGCGCTACTATGTGAAGTCATGTGATCTCACAAGAACCCAAGACTTGATTCTCTTCATATAATGATAGAGCCGTACAAGCACCATCCAGCCACCCAAGTCACAGGGGTATGTGCTGACACAAGGGCTACTTATTTTTTTTCTTTTTTCTTTTTTTAATATTTTATTTATTTATTCATGAGAGACACAGAGAGAGATAGAGAGAGGCAGAGACACAGGCAGAGAGAGAAGCAGGTACCATGCAGGGAGCCCAACGTGGGACTCGATCCAGGTCTCCAGGATTACACCCTGGGCTGAAGGCGGCGCTAAACCTCTGAGCCACTGGGGCTGCCCACAAGGGCTACTTATGCAACAGAAAGGATAAAATGACATTTTAGAACAGACAAGAGAGAGCACAACCTCATTTATGATAAAGAAATAATGAAGTGTGTATGTACGTTTATATTTGTGCAGAAAATGTCTAAAGAGCTAGACAGTGGAAAGAAAGAGTTAACTGTGGGATCCTCAGGAGAACTTTCCATTTTTTAAGTAATATCTTCTTTACTTTTTTAAAAAAATATTTTTATTTACGTATTCATGGGAGACACAAAGAGAGAGAGGGGCAGAGACATATGTAGAGAGAGAAGCAGGCTCCATGCAGGGAGCCTGATGTGGGACTCGATCCCAGGATTCCGGGATCACAACCTGAGCCAAAGGCAGACACTCAACTGCTGAGCCACCCAGGCATTCCTACTTTTTTTTTTTTAAGATTGTATTTTATTTATTTAAGAGCGAGAGCAGAGAGGGAGAGGAAGAAGCAGACTCCCTGCTGAGCAGAGGCTCGATGCAGGGCTTGATCTTCGATGGCAGGACCCTGGGATCATAACCTGAGCTGAAGGCAGATGCTTAACTGACTGAGCCACCCAGGTGCCCCTTTCTTTTCAATTTTATTCATTTACTTATTATTTACTTACTTACTTGTCTATTAGGCAGGCGGAGAGATTTCACTTACAATTAGACAAATGGCAAAGGTTGAGGTCACAGTTTTCAAGACTGCCTTCCCTTCTGACACCAACTGTCTATGGAACGATCAGTTTCCATCACTTGTTAGAAGGGCTCACAGAACTCACTGAAGCTCTTAAACCCATGGTTGTGGTGTATTACAGGGAAGGGAGGCGGATTAAAATCAGCCAAAGGAAGAGACACGCGTAGAGCAGGATCTGGGAGGGTTCCAGACCCTCCCAGAATGAGGCTTCTATCATTCTCTCCTGTGGATCAAGGATGCATTATGCTCCTGGCATCTACATGTGACAACACCCACGGAGTACTGCCAACTGGGGAAGCTCACAGGAGCATCATTGGCCAGAAAGTTTAATGGGGTTCCATTATGTAAGCACGTTGGATTGATTGCCCACATGGTTGAAGTCTACAGGTTGACTGATACTACATGATCCAAAGCCACACCCTAAATTATAACACCTTTCTGGAGGGGCCAGGGCCTACTCTAAGATCCAGGGTGGCCATCTGGTGTCCTAAACAAAGACAGTCCTATCAAGTATGACATAGATTAATTCCAGAAGCTGAGGGCGAAGGCCAGACCTCTTTTGGGGCAAGGCCAAATTCTTTACTACACATTTTTGTGATTAAAACCTGGAGGAGCTATGTGGTTGGTTTTCCATGTGCTTGTTGGTACATAGTGTAGTGACTAAGTTGTGTTTTTATGTAAGAGGACTGGGTTGCACTGAGACTCCCTAATCATGTGGATTTTTGTTCTGCGTTTTCTTAGATTCTCCATTTGTCTACTTGGCAACCTTTGGTCATAGGATCAAACTCATGGCCACAGCTGTTAACATCTCCTCTGTGAGCCAGCTTTCATGGCGCCTGATAATCACACTGCAAATCCTCTCATTAATCATGGGTCTGTACTCCCAGCCGCCTCTTTTATTTAACTCACATACCAAGCCAATACTCCTTTGCCCTAATCACCCAAGGCCAGGTAGCATACGACTAGAGACCACTTCGATAGGCCAGGGCTTGCTGACTCAGACTAACCAACCCTGAGCTATTTTCACTGTCTTGCCTTGTCCTTTCCATGGGAAATAAGAAAGGTTCTGACCTGTGCTTTCCCCTCACTGCCTCTGTCTCCTGACCAAAGCTGGTGCTGCTCGATGTGGCCCTGTGTGGCATCATGTGCTCCCTTCTCTTGGGAAATAAGTAATAACGGTCTTCCCTTCAATGGCATGAGCTTCATCACACCATCTCCCAAAGTTAAAACCCTGTGGGTACATTGAACTCCTCCCCACAGGCTGAGGTTTGATAATAGCCCTTACTCGTTGGCCTAGGCCCAGGCTTATACACGCTTGTTGAATTCAATGAACTACTAGTTTTTCCTCAGTGATGGTCCATAAACTGTTCATCTTGCCTGATGCAATGAGTCCTGGATGTGGAATTGGAAAAGAAGTTCAACAAACCACTTGTGGAAATGGAAATGTGTTTCAGCTTTCCAATTCTGCCCTGAGTTTACTGAAAGACTTATGTCCTGACTTGTGTCAGTGTCCTTTTGTCACTCTTTCTATACTCCTGACCCCAATTCGTTTGGTTAGCAAATATACTTGTATCTGCTGCCCTGCTAAACCTGCCCTGGTCAACTTAAACACTGAAGCTCAGAATGAAGAGAAAGTTGTATTTATTCCATTTAGCCTTGTTGTGTGACTTATTTTAGGCCCTGAGCAAATGTTAGTTTATGAGTGTTTTTGCTTATTACAAAATGTCAGGGATTCTCTGGAGCTGGCTTTAATCCAAACACCTTAAGTGTACTCTCAGGCAAAGATATGAAAAACAGAAATTCCGGTACATTTTGTAGGTAATTCTAAAAATACAATGTTTGACCCAGCACCCCCCTCCCCCAAAATGAGGGTGCATTTGGACATATTCATGCATTTTCAGGAACACAGGTATGAAGATATGAGTGAGTTGGAAAGGAGAAAAACTATAATAATATTACATTAAAAAAATTAAAGCCTCTAGCAATAAAAATGGATAAGGGGCCAACGTTATGGACAAATAAGATTATGAAATGCCAAGTCATAAAGAATGAAGAATATTTGGGCTTTTAACAATGCAGGTGAGCTTTTATAGCAATTTAAAAAAAAACATTATGACTGCCTCAGGCAATAGTAGAGGCTGTTTATAGTTGGTTTACAACGATTCCGCAGGGCTGGCCCAATTAAGAACTCCAATCCTGAACCAGAAAGGTTTAAGAACATTTTAAAGAAGACAACTCTAAAAGGGCTCTTTGGGAATACTGATATTTCTTCTATAGATCAGTTAATGAAAAATCATTTTATTTATACTATTCCATTTAGCCTAAGTGTGCTAGAAAACCAGAAAAATTAAAATACTTTGCTTTTATAATACCCTTGGATCTTTAGCTAAATTTAACAAGCTATAAAGGAACCATGCCTTAACAGCCAAGTGTAAGTTGGGGAATGGTTTCTGTTGAGTCAGGGTAAAGAGTGTTAGTTATAAATGCTCTTGAGCATAGTAAGTTCTGTGAAGTCACAAGTATCTGGAGGCTTTTAGCTGCAAGTAAAAGAATATTCGACAATTGGCTTAAACAGTGAGGGCATTTAATTCTTGCACCAAACAAGAATTCTGGATCCAGGTTTGGATCAGCACCAGTTGGTGGTGCTTCTTTGACCATCTTTTTGGCCTTCCATTTCTGCAACTCCAAATACAGTTCTTGACGAAATCTATTTTCAAATCTAAAAGGAAGGCTATCCAGAGGGTCCTGGAATTTACAAGTCTTCATAGCAGGAGGGAAAAGAGAGTGGCAATCTCATCTGGTCTCCGTCTTTTGGGGGAGGAAAAACCTACCCCTCCCCCAGCTCTGTCAAGCCTCCTCCTCAGACCTCTTTACATGTCAGAGGCCAGCACTGGGTCACCTGCCCATCACTGGCACAGCGAAAGAGAGGTTACATGATGAATTTAGGCGAATAATGATTCATCTCCTGGAGCTGGACACACCCTCTATGGAGCAACATTGAGATTTTGTTAGCAAGCAAAAGGGGGTGAGCTGGCTATGTGAGATGAGTACGGGCAAACAATCAGCAGATGTTTGTGATATTTGGAGGCATTAGTGGGGCCTTGGTCCCCATGCCTGAGCTGGTCATTGCTGTTCAAAGGATGCATAGGATAAACAAAAAAAAAAAAAAAAGGATGCATAGGAAAGGAAATATATCTTTCATTTGTCATGTTGTTTAAATTGGATAAGGACCTCAGTAAAACCAGGTATCCTATGTGGCTTTGTATCAGTTAAGCTATGGGGCCGGGCTCCTTACTTAGAAATAAAACTTGGCCAAATCTAATATGGTTCTTCATTAAATCTATTTTCAAGTAAAAAAGAAATGATACCCAAGGTCCCTGGAATTCATCCCAAATGACACAAATACAATAAGCCAAATGGCTGAAATCACTTACACACAAAATTTGACCAAAGCAAATAAGCTTGCTCTCATGCTGTGATCAGAAGAGCAGCAAGCTGGAGGCTTTGTTCAAAGCAAAGAGAGCAGGGAATTCTAAAGACCCTGGTCCTCGGAAGGGGGCAGAGAGATATGAGTAAACAGGGTTAGTTAATCCACTCAGGCAAGAGCCTCAAAAGTTCAAGATGTGCTTTCTCATCTGCATTTTCATGGGATTTCACCCAATGGACATGAAGGGCTATGAACTATAACCCGCCCCCCCCCCCCCCCCCCATATCATTGATGGCAGCAGCCGGCCTGCTATTCTTCGCAGAGACTTTGCTCAAGAAGGCTGGTTGCCCTAAATAGGAGGCGTGGCAGGCCTCACGGGAACGCGAAGCAAGGCATCTTAACCACAGCAATGGAAGGACAAAATGTCAAGCCTCAGGAGAGATCCCCGAAGCGCCCCTATTTCCTACTCCTTGGGGGGAGGTAAAGACAGAAGGCGCCCCCTGCCCAGGCTGCCGCTCCTGGGCACGCTGTGCACTGTCAGTGCTGGCAACACGCGGGGATGTGACCGATGAGGGCCCGGGGTGGGGGTGCAGGGTGTGATCCTGGGGCCCTGGGATCAAGTCCGCATCGGGCCCCCTGCAGGGAGCCTGCTTCTCCCTCTGCCGGGGTCTCTGCCTCTCTCTGTGTCTCTCATGAATCAATCAATAAAATCTTCCCCAAACACTGAAGTGCGAAGTCCAAGCGCCCCTCTACCCCCTGCAACCCAATAACCAAAGGGTTCCTAAATGGAGCTTCCAGGATTCTGTGCTAGCCCATGGGAACTTGGTTGAAAAAAAGAAAGAAAAGCAAGCAAAAGGGTAAGTTGCAGAGGGTTGTGTCAAAGCGTCTTCGTTCCGTCCAACCTGCCCTCCCCGGGCCCCTCTGCTGTGGCTCTTCACCGAGAGGAGACGCAGCCACCATCCCGCCTGCGCTCCCTGTCTTCGGCCGCAGTGGAAGAGGCATTCCTGCACCTGCCCAGCCTGCCACTCCAGCCCAGGGGCCGGGGCCTGCGCTCCTCCTGTCCCTTCCTTTCCTTCTTCCCTCATCAGCCCGACACTCTCCCCCTCTCCGTTGCTAAAAACAACAAAAAACTACAACCAACCAACCAATCAGCCAGCCAGCCAGCTCTTTTGCTTGAACATCTCCCTCCAACCCCATGTCTCTTGTCGCCTTTATGGCAGAACTTCTCAGGAGAGTAACCCAAACTAGCTTTCAAGTGAAACAGGATTCATCAACCAGCACAACTACTTTTTACCTCCCACTGCTCAGCAGCATTTGCTCTCCTTCCGAAACTCTGCCTTCCCTGGCGGCTCTGACCAACGTCCCTTGGTTTGTTCCCACCTCATTAGCTGCTCCTTTGGGTCTGGTTGGCTGATCTCCACTCCCTTCCTTGACCTCTGTTCCTGGCTCATCCGTGGGTCCTTTCCTCTTCTCTTCCCACGTTCTCTCTCTAGTCTAGGGGGTCTACTTCAGTCCTCAGACTTTAAATACCACCCACGGAGTGATGATTCTAAATTTAGATGTCTGCTGCCTCAAACTTGCTTCCACACTTTGGACACATATAGCTAGTGGCCAACTTGGTACCTACCCATAAGTGTTTAAAGAGCATCTTGAGGGCACCTGTGTGGCTCCGTCCGTTAAGCATCTGACTCTTGATCTCAGGGTCATGAGTTTGGGCCTCATACAGGGCTCTACACTGGGTTCCACACTGGGTGTGGAGCCTACTTAAAAAATAAAAAATAAAATAAACTTAAAGAAATAAAGAGCATCTTGAAGCTACATTTAAAATGTTTTCAAATTGGGTTTTTTGTTTTCTTAATGAGTTTTAAGAGTTCTTTGTACATTTTACTTAATTTCTTTATCAGACAGGTCTGTTGCAAATATTTTCTCCTAGTCTGTGGCTTGTCCTCTCATTCGCTTTACAGTGTCTTTTGCAGAGCAGATGGATGTTTTTAATCTTAATGCAGTGTAGCTCATCAATTTTTTTCTTTTATGGACTGTGTCTTTGGTGTTGAAAATGTTATCTCCATATCCAAAGTCATCTGGACTTTCTCCTATGTTTTTTTCTGGGAGGTTTAGTTTTGTATTTTACATTTATATTTTACATTTTACGTGTGAGCCATTTTGAGTTATGTCTTTGGAAAGGTGTTAGGTCTGTGTCTAGACTCTTTTTTTTTTTTTTATGTGGATGTCCACCTGTTTCAGCACCATTTGTTAAAGAGACTACCTTTGTTCCATTGTATTGTCTTTGTTCCTTTGTTAAAGATCAGTTGACTATACGTACGTGGGTCTATTTCTGGGCTTTCTATTCTGTTCCATGATCTATTTGTCTATTTTTTCACCAGTACCACGCAGTCTTCTTTACTACAGCTTTATAGTAAGTCTTAAAGTCAGACTGTGTCACCTACATTCAAAATAGATTCTTAATTCCCACCTCCACACACTTTCCATACCTGCTCCTCCCTTGAGTCTTTTCCATTTCAATAAATGGCACCATCCACTTGCTCAGGATAAAAACCTAGAAGTCACTCTTCATTCCTCCCTTCTTTCTGCCATCCAGTCCACATTTTGTCTTAATTCTTCCTCCAAGAAGCAGATCAAATCAAGTTGCCTCTCTCCATCTCTGCTTGGTTCAACAAAGAGCCAATCTCATTGGTTCTACAATAAGTGGTCTCCTCCATGTCCTTCTCCACAGTGAGTGAGCCCCCCACCTATTATTCTTCAAAAAGAAAAAAAAAAGAAAAGAAAAAGAAATCAGGATTTATCACACACATTTTATATTTAGCCTTAAATGAAAACACAACCAGCCTGAGCAAAGTGTTTTTTTAATGAGATCTGTTGAAATCAGATGGAGATAGGAGTTTAGGCTAAATTCCTTAGGAGAAAAGGTAAAGCCCTAGGCCTGTACTGTCCACTATAAGAGCCACTAAACCACATGTGGCTACTCAGCACTGGAAATGAGGCTAGTTTGAACTGAAATGTGTTGGAAGCATAAAATACACTCCAGATTTTGAAGATTTAGTATAAAAGGAAAAAAATCTAAGTTGTCTTACTAATAATTTTTAGGTTGATTACATGTTAAAGTGATAAACATTTGGAATATTGGGTTGAATAAAGTACATCATTAAGATGAATTGTGTCTTTTTTTTTTTTAATGTGGCTGGTAGAAAAATTTAAAATATATCCGTGGTCAACGTTATATTTCTGCTGGGCAGAGCTGTTCTGGAAAGTAAATAATGCATCCCTGGTGCAGTTCCCTGGGCTGACATCCCCTTTCCTGCTCCCAGGATCTCTGCTCCATCTCTCCTAGGCACATCAGCCCAGCATGGTTGCTTCTCCCTCACAGGTGGCTCTCATGACTGGGAGGATTGAGTAAGATGGCAGAGGGGGTCAAGATGTCAAGTGATCTTTTTTTTTTTTTAAGATTTTATTTATTTATTCATGAAAGACACACACACACACAGAGAGAGAGAGAGAGAGAGAGAGGCAGAGACACAGGCAGAGGGAGAAGCAGACTCCCCTTGGGGAGCCCGATGCAGGACTCAATCCCGGGACTCTAGGATCTGGCCCTGAGCCAAAGGCAGACACTCCACCGCTGAGCCACCCAGGCGTCCCTCAAGTGATCTTTAAAAACATACCTTGGGGGTGCCTGGCTGGCTCATTCGGAAGAAGATAGAATCTTGATCTTGGGGTCATGAATTCGAACCTCAAGTTAGGTGTAGAGATTATTTAAAAAATAAACTTAATAAAAGCACACATCAGATTGTAAGCCTCTTTTGATAAAAACCTCTAATGGCTACTATCCATTTGAGTTAGAATACAATCCTAGCTGTACATTATACACACAAGGCTCTGCATAACTGAGAATATTCTACTTATTACACATTAGCCATTCCGCCCTCCTGTCTGTTCCTCCAAAACACCAGGCTCTTTCCTCCCGCATAGCCTCTGCATTTGCTCTTCCTTCTGCTTGGGATGCTCAGACCCTACTTATTTTGATAGCTGGGTCCTTTTTAATCCTTGAGTCTTGGCTTAAATGAATACATGGAAGTTCTCAGATATAATTCTAGATGCATTTTTATATTGCCTTCAAATCTTTAATCCAATTATTTAAATTAAAAATTTCATGACAATTATAATCCCATTTATGTAAAACCTTATGTAGATGTGTACATGTATCTGTAAATACAGTAACTATTTGGAAGGATACACACCGGTTAACTGATGTTACTTCTGCAACCTTACTATGCATACTATTCTGCAACTTACTTTTCCATAAAGCAAGATGAATAAGAGATTTTTCTTTTTTAAAAGATTTTATTTATTTATTCATGAGAGACACACAGAGAGAGGCAGAGACACAGGCAGAGGGAGAAGCAGGCTCCATGCAGGGAGCCTGATGTGGGACTCGAACCTGGGACTCTAGGATCATGCCCTGAACCAAAGACAGTCACTCAACCGCTGAGCCACCCAGGTGTCCCAAATAAGAGATTTTTCTATGCCAGTTCACATAGAGGTGCTTCCTTTTTTTTAATGGCTGAAGGTATTCTTTTGTATGGATGTATTATAGCTTGTTTCACCATTTTCCTATATTGATGGATATTTAAATTGTTTCCAATTGTTTTTGCTATTACAATTGAATCTTATTACAGCTGATATGGATTTCAATTCTTTGGATCATAGAAAATAATTTACCTTCTTATGTATGGAAGCCAGGCTTTTATCACAGTCTCTGAAATAATACATCCTGTTCAATTGTGAAATGTAGCCATCCTAAGCATTAACGAATTTTTTTGCGTGCAGTTTATATATTGGTATCTCTAACCAACATCTTTAAAACTTTAAAGCACATAAGCACTTTGTGACAATTCAATATTACTAATAATGCTTTGTGCATGAGGGCTGTGCCAACCAACCACTTATAATCAAAGGATACATTTTTCTCTTCTGAATTGAAGTATAACTTATATGCAATAACGTACACAACTCTTGACCGTACAGCTTGATGAAGTTTTACGCGTGTATACATCTGAGTAACTGCTCCCAAGATGAAAATATAGAGAACTTCTGACGCCTTAGCAGGTTGAGGGATAGCACATTTTCACTGAGTAGGATACTTTTTCAACTGGTTTCCATGAAATTTCCACGTTCCTCATTTCTTTAGGATGAATACTTCTTTATAATTCTTACAGTAATAGTAACTTAGGGAAGAGACAGCAGGATGAATAGGGGAATCACAAGTATCTGTCGGGTACTTTCTCATCTGTACTCATCTCTGATCACTTACTTATTTTTAGAAACTGCTCATGGATATCCGAGGCTGGAGTAATGATAAAATCATGGATTGCCAAAACTTGCAAGTTATATGATCCACACTGATGGGATTTTCGTTCTACTCTCCCCAAATGGTTTCTCTTCATTATGGCCAATACGGGTCATTCAATGCAAATAATGCTATACTATACTGGTTGCAAAATTATGAAGTCTTTTTTTTTTTTTTAACAGGTTTTTTTTTGTTGTTTTGTTTTTTAAGATTTTACTTATTTATTCATGAGAGACACAGAGAAAGAGGTAGAGACACAGGCAGATGGAGAAGCAGGCTCCATGCAGGGAGCCTGACATGGGACTCGATCCCGAGTCTCCAGGATCACGCCCTGAGCTGAAGGCAGCCCTAAACCTCTGAGCCACCCAGGTTGCCCCCTTTTTTTTTTTTTTTAACAGGGGAAGTAATGAGCTGTGCAATTTTGGTTAAGCAATTTAATTTCCTTGTGTCTTCACAAGAAAAGGAATAGTGAGAAAGAACACTGGAGATCTAAGATTAATAATGGAGACACGTAAAATAATGAGAGAGAAGTAGGTTATGGTCAGATCATCAAGGGCCTCAATTGCCGAGTTGATATATTTGGACTTCCTCACCTTGTCTTTTTTCTGTTTCTTTCTCTTGGCCATCCAAAACCCCCTACGGTATTTCGTTATACTGAACTGAATAGAATTCTGTGGCTACTCTATAAATGTAATAACAATTTTCTCTGAGAAAATTAATTCCAATTTCCAAATAAGTAATTTACAATTTAATCTTTGCAACAGTTTATTTTATGCCTTGTCATTCTGTTAGCATTACTTAACCTTTTGTTCCTCGGTAACTTCTGATTTACAGAATAGGGGAGTTAAGCAAGATATTTTAAAATGACATTTTCAGTCTAAAAATTCAATGACTTACATGAAGTCCTGGCATGTTATTAGCAAAATGTCAACATTTATCACTCAATCCAACAATTTCCTCTCTCAGAACATTCTTTAGCAACATTAAAATATTAATATTTCTTCCACAGGACATTTAAATAACCACGGGAAAACATGCTGCATAGTTTTCTTGTGTATGATACATAAGGATTGGGCCTGTTAGGTGATGTTGAGGGAACTACGTAGAAATTTACATCTATCATGTGCCTCTTCTACATCTGGAACTCTCTTTAGTCCTTTTATACTAAGCCATTTAGTCTATATGTTAGTATGATCTTCATTATACAGATGGAGGAGGATCGACTTGCATAGGGCAATATCTAAGTGGTGGTTGTGCTATCTGAACCTAGCTTGATTAGAAGCTCTTTCCACCCTATAAAGCTGTGTTCATAACACAGAACAGAAGGTATACATTCCAAATAAGGTAGAATGGAGACATGCACAGAAAACTTCTATATTTGCTGGGGTAAAAAGCTAAGGTACTACAAGAGAAATATGGGGGCTCAAATACAGTAGCTTAAAGGACACTGAAGTTTATTTTTCTTTCATTTAACAGCCCCAAGGTTAGCAGCCAAGTAACTGGGTGCTCTGGTCCCCTCAGAGTCCTTCAGAGATGCAAGTTCCTGTCATACTGTTGCTCTATGGTCTTCATATGCATTATTAATAATGGGTTCTCTGGAACCCATCAGGAAGCAAAATAGTTCCTGAGGGGAAAACACATCTAATAATGGAACTCCTAAATCTGAAATTAGCCTTTGTTCATATTCTACTGGCAAAAAATTTTTATTCTATGTATATTTTTAAGATTTATTTATTTTAGAGAGGGGAGAGGGGCAGAGGGAGAGAGAATCCTCAGGCAGACTCCCTGCTGATCATGGAGCCCAATGTAGGGATCAATCTCAGGACCCTGGGATCATGACTGAGTCCAAACCAAGAGCCATCCGCTTAACCGACTGAACCACCCAGGCATCCCTCTGCTGACAGGATTGTTAGTCATGTGATCTACATCTAGCTGCAAAGAAGTGGAGAAACAGTTTATAGTAGGACAGCCAGGTGCCCAGCTATAGCCTATTAAAATTATGAAGAAAAAAGAATGCACTCTTGTAGCCAACTAGCATACCCTCATATGTCATTTCTCAGAGTTGATAAAACAATCTGCAAAGCACCCCCTTCAAACAGATGGTTCATAGTTATGATCTAGAGAGTAACACGTTGTATTAAACTTTATCCAGAGGACTAGGAAAATAGGATTTGAGATGTAATAAAATAAAGATGTGATCTATCCCCTGTAGTCTAAGGCAAGCAGGATGGTTTATTCACCAGGAAGAAAATGGCATTTTGCACCAAGACCAGATGGAGAGTCAAAGACTCAGACACGTCACTATTTATTGGTCCTTCCCACACTCCTGTAGCAACAGAATGCACTCACCTTGCTGGGTGGGCTCTTGCCTTCAAATGCAGGCCACAGACACAGGCACCTTATGAAGGTTTCTTCCCTCTGTAGCTGCTTGCCAAGCGTGAAAGCTACTGTATCGTATGTGATAAGAAGAGAGATACACAAATGCTCCCCCGGAATCAAAACGAGCTGTGGTTTGAGAAGCAGAAATATAGAGTGAAAGCAAGACTTGCATCTGAGAATCTCAACTCCTGTGACTGAGATCGTCTCATGTGTCACTAAAGAACTCCGTTGCACATCCTACAGCTTGGAAGTCTGTGATGCTACATAGGCAAATCTATTACCTCCCATGCTTATGTGTCCTTAGGAGAAATACCATAATTATCTGTGATCATCTTTTTCAGTGTGACCACATAGAGGTAGGACGAATAAAATGACTGACTAGTCAAGTAGACAGAAGTATCCTCAATTGGGGACATTCGTTAGAAGCCCTGGAAGTGATTTCCTAAAGAACATTTACATTTCTTCTAATTTTACACTTGCCAGGCAACTTTCTGTTCTATAATTTTATCTCGAGGGGATACAGACGCTAGAAGAAAGCACTCTAAATATAAATGAAAAGAATTGCTTTCATTTATTAAGCACTTACTAGGCACTAAGCAATTTTAGCATTGTACATCCACAAACTCATGTCTTCCCTGCCACCACCCCATGAGGGAGGTCCTATTACCCCTATTTGATAGCTGAGGAAACACAACTTGCCTAAGGTCACACAACCAGGAAGCAGTACAGCCAGGATTCAAACCCTGGCCTCCCGACTCCTGACTAGGAAAGAGCCTTTACCATCATTTCCTACTTATATATCAGAAACATCTTTCACTGTACATGAAAGAACTTAACATTCTAGTTTATAAATTAGACTCAGAAGTTTGGAAAACATTACACACAGCATAAGCTGAGCTGAGAAAATCAAGTCCCGAGACCTGTGGAGCCGAGGACCATACCAGATCCGTGGCTGGAGAACTCTGGAAAGTGCCGCCTCGGTGGTCAAGGGTCCCCTCTTGTTTTTATCTTTCCCAGTTGTGACACGGGGCTTTTCACAGAGATACTGATTTACAAGTGGCTCAGGATGTTCATAGATCAGGAAGGCAATTCAAAAACTCAGTTTTTATAGGGGCCCCAAATAAATTAGGGGAAAAAAAAAGTCACTCAAAAGTCAAACCTAGCTCTTTTTTTCTAACATCATGGTCTAGTTTTTACAAGCTTAAAATGAGATCAATTTTCTTGCCTAAGCAGTTTGCCATTAGAAACATTTCTGAAGTCTCTGGCAAAATAAAAAAGAGCATTAAGTAAGAAGACTAATCAGAAAAATATAAGAGACAGGAAAAGAAGGGATTTTCTGTCTCTGATTCTTCATTTTTTTTGGTTTTATATTTTGAAAGATTTTATGTTAAAGTTATCTCTAAACCCAGCGTGGGGCTTGAACTCACAACCTCAAGATCGAGAGTCTCATGCTCTACACACTAGGCTCACGAGGGGCCCCCTCCCACCCTCCACCCCCGTCGGTCTCTGGCTCTTTGAGAAGGGACAGAACTGTTACAAAGAACCTTTGAGAATTTAATACAAATAGGTAACAAGATAAACATCAGTGTGGATTTTGAAGCAGGAAGTTGATTAATCATGAGTAAGAAGACTTGCTGTCCAAACAGAGCTGGCAATTTATGTAAGTGAACAGAAGCTTGACTCCTAACTATGTAAATGATGAGAAGTATTTGTGCTTTTTGAGGGGTTCTGGCTCTAATCTGAGCCATGCCTGAAGTGCAAGTTATGAAGGTAACAGGACAAAACTAAACTAAGTGCTATCACACTTTTTTCAAGCTCTAGGCACAAGCCTAATCTCTTTTATCACAAATTTGACTAAGATGGATCTACAGATAGATGAAAAAATATTCACTTGTATTCCTAAAAATCCACGAATTATCACCAATATTAAAGGAGAGAAAACATGAAGATTCAAAGTTCTTAGAATTCTCAACTTGTGTAGAAAATATAATTTTATTCATGTATAATGTTGCAGAACTTCTAAACAAATTAAACATTTCTGGTATTTAATTTCAGCTCCTAATGAATAGTTACCTCAAAACAAACTTCTTTCTCTTATTAATGGCTCTGTACTACAGTAAACAATAACTGCATGAGAAGTTAGGCAGAAAGTAAAATCACACAATCTTAAAGGCTTTTTAACGAGATTTCAAACTTCTTTAAGAAGTCTATGCAATTTTCTTTGGAGAAGACTCAAAAGCAAGAGATTTGGCTTTTTCTTATGTTGTTGAAGTCCTTAGTAAGTCCACTAATCGAGCCTGATGGGGGATTTGATCCCAGGACCCCAGGATCATGACCTGAGCGAAAGACAGATGCTCCACCACTGAGCCACCCAGGTGTCCCTAGTACTTTATTATTACTTTTTTTAATATTTTGTTTATTTGAGAGACCGAGAGAGAGCAAGAGTGAGCATGAACAGGGGGAGGGCAGAGGGAGTGGGAGAAGCAGACTCCCCGCTGAGCAGGGAACCCAGCTCAGGGCTCCATCCCAGGACCCCAGAATCACTACCTGAGCCAAAGGCAGACACTTAACTGGTGCCCTATTTGGTTCTTCAAAAAATACCTTTCAACTGATTCTTATTCTCCTGTTTACTAGTTTTTATGTTAGAAGACCAGCATTTGATTCTCAAAAGGAACACACTCAGTAGAGAGCTTCTAAATTATATTCATTACTTAACCAAATCCTCTTTAAATATCCTCTCCTGTGTAAAACCAGATTTCCTTTAAAATTACTTCTTTTCTTGCCTTTTGTGCTACGCTAAATAACTTCAGTGTTAAGTTTGCATGTGTGTTGATAACTTCCTTACCTGTAACGTGACAAAGTAATACGATGGGCTGTGAATCTGCATTCTACCGAAATGGTTCTGTGATCACAGACAACTGTGAAAGGGCCAAGGGAGGTCGTGTAGGAATGTGAACATGGGAGAGAAAGTGAGGCTCAGGGATGAGAAGACTGTACTATCATCATAAGAGAAGAAGGTAAAGGTGCCAAAGTGTGTCCAAATACCCAAGTTTGTTACTATTTTCTTTCAGAAATTTCTGCTATGATTTTCGAAAGCACTTAACTTACGCATACTAAAATTTCAACTCGTCTAAAGTATCTTAATAGCAAATATAAGAAAAGTTATAGTTTACAAGTCCTAATCTTTTATAGTTCCACAGCTAAACTTTTCTACTCACTATGGAATTGAAACAAGAATATAACCCACAAATGGGTTAGTTTTCTGGGGTTAGTTTTCACAATAATTCTATAATATCGGAGGAAATAATAAAAATGAATACACTCCTCAGTATAGTCAGAAAGTCACCAAAAATCCCTTAGTTTTTGAAGCAGAATTTTTTTTCCAGCATTGTTTTCTTTTTGGTCGCAGTCTATGTTATATCCTTTGTAACGTCATTGCTATCATCTCTCAAAAAAATGTCCATCTACAAATTAATTAACTTTCTTGAGACAAATCCCTGGTATACTATTCTTCTGATTCCCATGAAAGACTCACTTTTAAGATACAATTGCAGCTGCCCCACACTGCCAGTTACTGTGTCATACACACGCCTTAAAATTCTGTAATCAGCAACCACCAGGTGCCGTATCGCATTCAGCACACCACAGCCAGTCAATACAGACATCCCCAAACACACCAAGGCTGGTTTTGTCAAATGTTTTATTGAGTGTAGACATCTGGAGTACTGTAAAACATGCATTATCTGTAGATTCAAAAAGGAGCAAGCCACATTGTCCTCACTGTCAAATGTGTCAGGCTTGGCATACATGATGGAGATTAATGAAGTATCATGAGAGTAATATGGTTCCTGAAAAGCTTCTACAATTTGGAGTAGGGTCTTAATCACGTGAAAAGCAAAGCTGTTCACATTCAGTGAACTTGCATTTCATTGGAGGTACACAGTATTTTAATTTTAAAACAAAAATAATTCTGTTTTTAGAAGATTCCCATCCCCTAACTTTATTTGTCCCTCAGTTTTCAGAAATTTTAATTTAAAAAAATCATATCCCTTTTAGGAAGTTGTACATTTATCCGAACAATAGCTAAAATTTATTTCTTCTTCGGTTGCTGGGGTGTATTAAATTTGAAGAAGATAATATCTCCATCTTCAACAATATAATTTCTGCCTTGTTGTCTGTACTTTCCAGCAGCCTGTAAAGTGGAGATAGAGAGGAAATGGGTTATCTTACAATGAAACACATGAAGTAAATGACAGCAGTAGATGCAAAAAGTATTCTACTTCTTGGGTCATATTAAACAAAAATAGAAATATAGGAAAATACCTAAGTTCAAAACTAGACTTGGAGAGAAGCAAAGTACTCCTGATTTGGGCAGAACTAGATTTTCCATACGTACATAATCATAATGTATTCTCTACTAAATTGTTGGTATATAAATGTAATTATACCAATATCATTAAGTTTCATTACATGCTGTTTATGGTACATTTCTGATGTGTCTGCAAACATCCACCAAGTCACTGTAACAAAACAGATCAAACCAGGCAGGAAGCAAAGACTATATAACTAGTTTGAAGTTACTTTATTTTGCTTAAGGAAATTATTTGGTGATACTGGTAATGCCAAAAGGAGTTTGCTACAAGGAAAACTACTATCAATCTTAGTGTACAGATTTTGAATTATTTCCTTGTGGCTTTTTATTTAGTCTTGACAGTGACCATACACAGTGATGTGTGCTAGAATTCACCATGAAGAAGTTTACTAACGGCCCTCATTTCAAGCAGACTCTAACAGGTTGGAACTGCAGACACTTTTCCCACTTGTAAATTAGTTGGCAAAGCAACTGATTCCACCTGCTGGTATGCAGATCCAGAAGTGCAATCCGCCAGTAATTCTAATACAAACAAGCAGCAGTTCCAGAGACCCAGGTTCACCCCAGGCACAGCACACACACTTCACCCTGAGCACAACAGGCTCTTTGGCATCTACACTTAACACTGCACACCACTGACACAGTCCCACATGACCCCACCATCGACCACTCAACAAGAACTCGAGGATCTTTTGGAAAAAATTCTCCAAAGTGTTTTTTTTCCTGTTAGAATTTGTTGAGAACATGAAACCTTTGCCCAATAAGATTAGTACTTCTCTTTGAAGATATTGATAAGAATGCTCAAAGTCAAGTGCAATTATGCTAATCAGAAACAACACTAACAAAGACCATACATCTGAGGTCAAAATCAACAAACCAGATCACAGAGCCCTAGTAAGCACATTTTTAAATGTCCAGGCTACATATTAAAAATCACCTACTGATAATGTGCTATTGAACCAGAGCTAATTTGTTCAAAAACTAAGATACCCTAACATTCTAAAACATACAGATATACACATATGCCACATCCCCACATTCACATGATTTCTGTAAAGACATGTGATATATTGGAGGCCATATGCTACTTATTTTGAGAATCTAAAGCCCACTGTTATAAAACTATATAGACAATTTAAATCAAATACATATTGACGTGACATATTACTGTAAGTTTATATACTTTGTTACCACTCAAGTTTACTACTAATTAAAGGTGACAGTGTTCCTTTAAATTCTCTAGAGACCATTTAATCCATTTCCACTGCTATCAGAAACACTGGTTGAAAAAAAAATCAATACCCATTTGTGAATCTTGAGTATGTATTAAACAAGACACGTCTAACCAGTTCATTTGCACTTGAAAGCAGCCATCTGTAGAAGCCAGCTTTGCCTAAGCAGATATGATTGCTAATAATGTGATATCCCTGTAGACTACAAAGCCCACACAGAGCTATTCAGTATATAGTTCACAGCACTGGCATTAAATTAGTTATGCTGCACTGGTGTTAGAAATACACGCGCGCGCGCTCGTGCACACACACACACACACACACACACACACACAATCTTGCTCTCAAACTTGAAACCTACTTGATAAGATACAAGTAAATATTTGTTGAGTAAGAGAGCATAAAGTGATTCATAAAACCTCTACTTGGGAGTTCAAATTCTGAAATGCTAGTTTTGGAGATTAAAAATCACATAAAATACTTAATGGTATTCTAAGCTTAAAAGCCAGAGGTCAATCTTTTCTAATTTATAGTATAAAAGCTTCCAGTTAGTGTTAAGCATTTCTACAAGCAAGAAATAGTATTTTATTACATATTATGAGGTTTCTCTGTATTGTGCAAGGAAGCATTCCCAATTTACGTATCTTTCAAGTTTATTATAACATAGACATCGATTATGGATTCGTAAAACAGGTTTATACGTGACAGTATAGAGAAGAAGCATCGGTTCCTGAATTCCAGTAACAGAAAAATATTCTTATGTTAATCAATCTTTACTTTATGAAAAATACATATGCCAACATAATGTAGCATGTTGAAAAATAATCTGAGATTTTCCAAGTCTGATTAGTATTCCTGACAAAGTTCAATCTCAATATTTTCGTACCTATCGATACAAATGACACCATTAAAAAGTTAATGACTTTGTTTAGTTATAAAATGTAACTTCTTTCACTCCACTTAAGAAAACAAAATGGCTCTCACTCTACATTGAACCAATTATACCAAGATATTTCCCTCCTCTTCCTGGGGTTCCAACAGTTCTATTAAAGTCCTGCTGTTCAGTATGATCGTTTCAATGATTACCAATGAGAATAAACTAAACTTGAAATAAACTTTTTTGCATTCCTTTTAAACTACGAAATAGTAAACACATGAGAGACCTCTTTAATTTCTGTAATATTTTCTATGGTCGTCTTCAAATATCAAATTAAATTAAAGATAAAGAAGCCTTCCTACAATGTCAGTTTAATCACTTGACCTATTTATCGATTAGAAACGACACAGTACTAGATTTTGCCAAGTAAAACCCAATAAAGCCAAACAAAATTAAGCTTGCAGCCGAATTTACATTAAAAAAATCATTTATTACTCATGTATAGCACTGCTTCATTGTTAGTGGCTGCATATCAAATTATACTTATTAGCTAAAATAAAGCACAATTTTGGACCTGCCCTCTAGTGTTGAGAAAGCAAATCAAATTCCCAATGATCTTTAAAAAAAAAAAAGTACAACCATGAAGTTCTAGCACAAGCAGGTTTTATTTAACTAAATTTCTGTCTCTTTCCTTGAATTAATCATGAGCATAATCCATTCTATTTCTATTTCAGATATTCAAATGTAGTAAGTATAATTTTTCATTGGTGGTTAGTAAACAGGCTCTTTGAAATTATTTATAATTATTTAAAGCTATTTCTATTTTCAGTTTTAGAAATATATTAATATACACCACAAATATATGGACAACTCACACATTTTAAAAATTATCTAAAAGAACGTAAACGCCTACAAGCTCTTCAATCAGTTGACAGAAACACTAAACCCTGACACACATTTTAAAAGACAGTTATTCATCTTAATCATGACTATTTTTATATTAGTAAAAATTATAAATATGAAACCAGAAAATAATTCCTTACCTTGACTGCATTTTCAGAACCTTCCTCTTTAAAATCTTCGTATTTCATTACTTCAGCCATAATGAATCCTTTTTCAAAATCTGTGTGAATCTTTCCTGCAGCTTGAGGAGCCTTCGTCCCTTTCTTTGAGAAGAAAGACCAGAGAAAACTAATTGCATTTAAGATGATTGATTGTAAGTGAAGAGTTTCTTTTCTCTGATCTGCAGTTGGGTTCAACTTAAACTTAGTTTAATACCACGGTTAAGATGTCAGGTATACAATTAGTACATTTTCAACACTGGGCACTGTCTGTGTAGCAGATTTTAGCACAGACAGATCAGTAGATATTAAAGAAGCATAGCTTTGTTTTTCCTAACAGTCATCCAGTTGTATTGATTTAGATGCAGTGGTCTAGTTTTGGTGTCGGTTTCAATTCGATTTTCTATTCTTCACAGTGGAAAAAAATAAGGATTTTCGAGTAACTTTCAAGCTGAATTATCAAAGGTTTTAAAAAGATAAAAAGCCTTAAAATTTCCGCTCATCTAAAGAACATATAAAAATCAATATATAAAGGGACATTTTAAAGACATTTTCAACAAATCATATAATCTATGTTCAGCAAATAATTTTGAAATTCTCATAAAATTTTAGTAATAAAATTTTCAAACATTCAACATAATACATGCTGCCTGTAACCATCAGGAAGGAAAATTCAAGCTGATATAGGAAGAAAAATGTCTTATAATTACTCCATATGTTAAATTACAAGGACATACATTCCAGACACACACAACCATGGAAAGAAATTTGAGAAATAATGGTGACCTAAAGGCTGCTTAATAAAGCATGTTAAAGTGATAAGGAGTCTGACACTATAAAGCACAGTTTTTACAATAAAAGATGTATTGGGTTAATATGGCTACTCACTGATGCTTACCTGACTAAATATCTCAGCACATTAAATCATGGATACTTACAATCAGTCTTAAGATAAACCAGCTTTCACACTTTCAAGCCCAGAACATGTTATCTTCCCTGCTGCATATACTTAAATTTGGAAGTTTTAAGGCTCTAAAATATATAGTGAAAATAAACCATGGCAATTTGTTTACTAACTTGGATTTGCTTTGACATTATTTTCTAAGTCTATATAAAAGGACCTTGGTTAGAAGTCAATCAAACATTTTTTTACAAAGGGGAGAAGTAATAAAAGTGAATCTCATATTCACACATTTAATGTTATGTTGAACTGCTTCCGTGATTGTATCCATATTAAATCAAAATAAATGTAACGATAAATTATGGTAGTCAGTGAAAACAGAAATCAAAACAGCACTAAAATTTATCATGGAGCATATACTAAAAAAAGCATAATAAAAGAATCCATAAGACACTGAGTATTTCTAAAAGTTATGACATTATTTCTATATTCTATAACACTATTTGGGACTACATATATTTAAAAATATTTTTCAATAGAAACTACCATATTATAATATATTTACATTTAAAAGCAAGCCATTACAGTTCACGGTTTCTATTGTCCTCTGGGAATAAATTAGTCATTCTTTCTGGTCGTAATCAGTATACATCAATATTTAAAATACATATCACATTTTTAAAGAGGAAAGATTGAATATATAACATTGCAAAAATAAACACCACTTCTATGAACTCAAATAAAAAAGCATGAATTATTACACATTGAGTTTAGCTCTTTGAGCCCAACTGTGTATCTATGAAGAGCATAATGATGTCATATTGCTTTTATTGCTGAAAATGTAATCCGAGCAGAGCAAAGGAGGAAAGAACCACCCGCAACCCAAACAAACTTAGCGAATACAAAATGAAAAGCAACATCAATTTCACTGCAGACAAACCCAGTCACACAGATTAAGCAAGCACAATACTGGTGCGTCTTATCTCTGACCACAGGAGGAGGGTAGACAGATTCTACAGGATGAAGAAATTCAGACTATGTAATAGGCAGAATCAATTGTTACCTGCCTCAATCAATGCCGCTCCACTTTCACTGTTCAGCAGCTCACAAATAATTAAAGTTATCCTGGACAAAAACCTCATCTGTAATGACTAGCTAACCGCCACCATGACAAACTTCAAAGTCAGTGATATCAATCTGAATTCAATAGTGTGGAACTGGATATAGCTGATGAATAAGTATGAATCTTACCCTGATGGTCCATGCACGTACTTCATCTGGGCCTGCAGTGAAAAAGTATTCTAGTTGGAGTGCTGCAAACCCAGCCTTAATGATCTTTGGCAAAGCGCTGAAATAAAATGAAACAAATTCACTCAACATATAACTTGATTGTGCCAGAGATCAGTATAGAGCTAAAATTATTCATTTCAAGCAGAAATGTTAAAGATATTAGTAAATGACCATTCATCTTTCATAATACACTTGAAGAGGCCTGAAAGCATGTAACTGTTTCTGAAAAAATCCTTTCTAAAATTGGTTTTAATTGTATTAGTCTGAATATATCATTTTGAATTGTTTACTATAAAAAAAAGAGAAAAATCTGATCTACTCATTCTATGACTATTTTCCTCCAATATTAATTATTTCCAGGATGTGGGTCATGAAAGCAAAATTATTTGATTGAAATCCAATGTTTAAACAATATATTAGTGTTACTCAGAAAAAATTAAGGCAACTGATTCACCCTTTCCCTCCCCCACTGAACATGACGAAAGAGTTTTGGCGATCATTCCTTCTCAAAAATATACATAACTAATACCTATGTTATAATTAAAACACTGTACAGAGATGACAGATGACAGTTAAAAACTTAATTTAAAATAAATCTTTTCACTCTGTCTCATGGTAAAGAAAGGAGAAGATTCCCTCTTTATAATGGTAATTACTCTGTCATTTATTATTCTATCAGCGCAAGCAATTAAATTACTGCAAGGAAATAGTTGATAATAAAGTGTAGGGAAAATGAATGCTAATTAACCTTTGTGTCATGTTCGCTTCCAGATACTTCTGTCTCTCCTCAGCACTCAATTCTTGCAACTTGAGTTCCAAGGCCCCACTAAAAGGAATGACCAAGGCACCTGGGTCATACTTGTCCACCCACTCTTTAATTTTTATCAACCTGTAGACAAAAAAGGGCACAACATTATCTTGTAGTGCATGCATGACTGTACCACATTCATTATTATCAAGTAGCACATACATATTCATAAGAATTGCACGGTTTTATGATGCCATCTTTTTGTGTATAGCTTTCCAAGGTCAAGGCATTAACAGGCAGCAATTGCTTCAGGTATACGCCGTGAGATTTTACTGTAATCTAGTTTTACTTTAGCACATTATCTATATGAACCATCATACAAATATTATAAAACTTTTTAAAGTACGCTAAATTTGTTCAGCAGTAACACCTGTGTCCTTGAAAACCTCAATTTTATGATTTATTATTTTCCTTACTGTAAAATAAGGTAAATTTTTAAGAAGCAAAAACATTAAGTTCTGTTTATATAGGAACCACACCTAAGAAGCGCCAGCTAATTTTTAGGAGTTTTTGCCAAATAAATCATTTGTTCCACCCAGATATTTATAAGTCTAGTTCAGTGCCCTCTTGGACTAACAAGAGCTCACAATAGTACCTGGCTCTCAGGGAGACTTTTGCTAAATAAATAAAGACATACAGAAATACAGATTTACAAACCTAGTTGATTGTATACACACTGTTCTTACTTTTGCAGGAGCACAAATAAGAGAACTAGAGGAAATAAATTCCTTTAATCACAAAGGGTTTAGAAAGCCCAATCAGTTAGGGAATAGACACCAACTTGCCCAAAAAGATGTTACTGAGTGATTTCTTTTTCTTCTAGATCATGGGTATTTTGGCAAAGCAGTAGTTGGAACATAAATGAAGTAAGTGTAGTGAATACATTAACCAGATTCTGATTCTACCACTTTGCTAGCTCTTTCTTCCTGGGCAGGTTAACAAACCCTTCTGAACCTGAGCTTCCTCACCTATAAAAATGGAGATAACTGTAGTACACATTATATTGTAATGAACCTGGGAAAGTAATGCCTAGCATATAGTAAACATCACTATTATGATTATTACTGTTAAGGATAACAGTAGTTACTATGGCTAATTTTCATTCTCAATCATAGATCATATGTCTATGATTCTGGAATAGGGTTTACAATAGAAGTGAATATAGATTTCACAGAAACTTTTGTTAAAAATATTAATGCATACCATAGTCTTATGTAATTCTACTAGCCTTCCACATTTAGACCAAGGTTTTAATAGTTATTATGGCAAAAAATTGTGGCTGGAATCCTTTAAGTAATCAATGTAAGATATCATAATAGGGAAAAAGAAACACAAAAACTAAAGCACAAATTCATCAAAACTCACCTAGCAAAGAAAATGTGAGGGGATCGGTTATTATAAAATTAAGAATATGGGGGCAGCCCCGGTGGCTCAGCAGTTTAGCGCCACCCTCAGCCCAGGGCTTGATCCTGGGGACCTGGAATCGAGTCCCATGTCAGGCTCCTGGCATGAAGCCTGCTTCTCCCTCTACCTGTGCCTCTGCCTCTCTCTCCCTCTCTCTCTCATTCATGATTGAATAAATAAAATCTTTTTAAAAAAATTAAGAATATGGCCTACTGAGTAGGATTTACCATAGGATAAAGGAATGGAAAATTCACATAATAATTCATAAATGTTTGTTATATAAGACTAACCTATAATTTAATCATTTAATGCTATCAGCAGTTTTTGATCTTCATAATGTTTTTTTCCCTTTGGTCACATCCTAAAAGAATGGACCAATCCCTAAGAGTTTATTTTGGAATAAAGTATGTGTCTTTTATTTTTTTTAAGGTTTTATTTATTTATTTATTCATGAGAGACACAGAAAGAGAGGCAGAGACACCAGCAGAGGGAGGAGAAACAGGCTCCATGCAGGGAGCCTGATGTGGGACTTGATCCCAGGTCTCCGGGATCACGCCCTGAGCCAAAGGCAGATGCTCAACCGCTGAGCCATCCAGGCATCCCAGGATGTGTCCTTTAAAATAGGAAATTCAAATCAGATGTTTCCTTATCCAAAATTATGAAGGATATGTTAAGGAAAACAGGTAAAATCTGTTATTATTTTTTCTATTTTTAAAAAGAGTTTATTTAAGTAACCTCTACACCCAATGTGGGGCTCAAACTCACAACCTTGAGATCAGGAGTTGCACGCTCCACAGACTGAGCCGGCCAGGCACCACGAACAAGGGAAAATTTAAACTGATACTTCTGCCTATAATAACCTTATGAGATTCTAAGTTACTTCACAGACTTACAACGTTCAAACAAAGCGATGTGGCTTAGTGACGTATGTTTATTACACAAGTGAGAATCAAGTGTCTGGAGATGTATGTGGATATATATGCACATATATATATCCACATACAAAATACAGATTCATTGAAAATGAAAATAAAACAAGCCGAGGTAAAAGGAGAATATAAAAATATCACACACATTTTGTATCACAAATATGGTCAACATAACTAATAAAACCAGAACTGTTAAGAAACAACAAGATAAGAAATAATTACTTTGGCTAAAACATCAATTCAGAATAACAATAGTTCTACTCTGTCATTTTAACAGCCTTTCCTGCAGAGTCCTCAGAGGGATTATTTGCATTCCTCAGGTGTTCTATTGTACAATTCAGATGAATAAAGACTTACAAATCATTCCTCTACCGCCAATGTGAGACTTTGATCTGGTGAATACACCATTGTACCTTAACTATAATTGGCAAAAAACCTGACAGTGTAGAGCATCACAAGCTTAATAACAAAGGAGAATATCTCAAAGTGTTGACAGATGATCTTCATAATGCAGAAGCAGAGCTGGTACATTTTAGCAGTAAATGAGCACTGAGGTCTAAAGGTCTCTAAAGTGACTGACATCAGACCTGCTATAGCCTCACTAAAAGAAAAAGGTACCGGAGCACTCTCCGTAAAGTGAGTTAGGCTCTTTGCCTGCGAGCTTCACTTTTGTGACTTTCACTGTCATAGAAAACACAGGGAAGATGAAAAGTGAGTTAGGTTCTTTGGCTGTCTGCTTTACTTTTGTTACTTTTACTATCAAACAAAAGTGAGAAATGTCCCAAAGTGATTTTTAATTACACATTTGAAATGAACCTTGGGTAATAAAAAAAATACTACTCAATTTTAAGATTACAGACTGAAATACATATAATATATCTATTAGGTCTGATGGTTACAAAAGTGTGATAATGAGGCCAAGATCACAAGTTTGAACCCCATTGGGACCAGTTACCTTTTGCAGAAAAATGTCTATTCTATTGCTACAAACCATACCCCAAACTATAGTTAGTCATCTAAAAATGTGTGCTACTGGCACATGAGGAATATGGAAAATCAAAGTTGATCTCAGTACCACTTAAGGGAAAAACAATTTCAAGTATATTCTGTCAAATGAATAATGATCACCATATACAAATGTTAGCAAATGTCCAAAGAAAACTATCCAATTATTAGAGACCAAAATAATAAAATGACAATGATGATGATATTGTCATAGAATATCACATCATATGAGGGGTGACAAAACAGTAAAGACAGTACACTCCGAAAGAGTTAAACTGTAAAGACTTTGATAATATTCATTTTGCAAATTTCTACAAACAGACTATATTACAAGGGGATCCATCTTTCTTTTGATAAGGAGCCAGAGCCACGGTGATTTCCCTAAAGTCTTATGAATAACAAATGGAAAGAGGAACTGCCATTAGTCATATTTTTCTCTCTGGTACTGATTCCATAGCAAGAGGACAAAGCAGGGACAGGCAGGTTGTGAGGTTAGACTGTCTGGCAGAATGAGATCTTTAATGTTAAATTAGTATTAGATTTCCAAAAGATCACGTCTCAAATTTACCTTTGGTCTTATAATCTGACCTTTTTAGCAAGTCTCGAAATTCCAGATTCTATAATTTGATTTTCCTAAAATTCATTTACATTGTTTGTATTTATTTCCCCGGATACAGATTTTATTCCTTTTTTTAAAAGCATGTCCACAAAAAAAAAAAAAAAAAAGAAAAGAAAAAAAAAAGCATGTCCACATATTTATTTTTCCCTTAAGACCCATTTATTTGTAAGGGGGGGTGGGAGGGAGAGAAAGAATCTCAAGCATAACTCAGGGCTCACTCCCACAACCCTGAGATCACGACCTGAACCAAAATCAAGAGTGAAATGATTAAATGACTGAGCCACTCAGGTGCCCCTAATTTTATTTCTAAAAATTCTATTTGTTTCTCTTTCAAATCTATCTGCTCTTTTAAAGTAATACTTAATTCATTTAATGAATTCTTAGTCTCCCTTCCATATTTTAAGCAGATTAACTTAAAAGTTCTTTTCAGGCTGCTCTAATTATTTCTGGTTTCTTGGGTAAAACTCTGCCTTCCACCATTAATCATCTACTAGCAGCCTCTCACAACAGTTGGCTCCTGTGTATGTGCTGTGCTGTTTTGGGGCACAAATGGGCAGCAGCAGTCAAGTTCCAAGGGAGTCTGTGGTCCCCTTTATTTAGAGATGTATCTATGGGGTAGTTTTGTGCTTGTTCTTCCAGGGAAAGACCTCTAGAGGGTTGTGGGCTCTGGATCATCTTAAGGTTTAGTATTTCTGACCTAGGTCATTGGAATTGCAAATTAAGGCCCCTTACCTCTTAGAGTGGTCCTAGACTCCAATTCCTGGCAGTACAATTTTTTCCTTTGCCCAGAAGGGGTGGGAACAGGAGGCATTTTTCTGGATTCTAATCTTGAGAAGCATAGCTTTTTCTAGGCTTTATGAGTGAGCCTCATTCCAGCACCTACAGTCTGGGGCCTCTGCCTTGACTCTTATTCCTATGCTCGCCAAGGCTTCTAGGTCATATATAAACTGGGTTTTATTCCCCTGAGGGCCAGACTCTATTGATTTCACTCTGATTCTCACTGAGTTTCCTCTTTGTTTTTGGCACCTAGAAAATCCCTTACTTGCTTAAGTCTTTCTGTGTGTTCTAAAAATACCACACCATCATCAAGACCATCCTTTACTGGTTATTTTCTCTGGTGTTTCTATATATAACCAGCAAGAAGAGAGCGTCCTATACTGGCTCTGTCCACCATCTTAACTGAAAGCTCTCCATACTGGAGTTAAATCTTCCATTTTATTGTGTTCTGATACAACAGCTTTCAAACTTTTTTTGAACATTACCCAAAGGAAGAAAAAGATTTATACTTGATTCAAACATATGGTGCACAGACATATTATTTTCATACACATATCCAAACTGACACAGGTTTCAGAAAACAATACTTCACCTTTATAGTGAGAAACAGGACAATCTCAATAGTGCTATTTGATATTCCACATAAAACTAAATTCTTGCAGCTTAAACCCCTGAAATGAGTTCTCTCTAACATA
Source organism: Vulpes vulpes (assembly GCF_048418805.1). Taxonomy (NCBI): domain Eukaryota; kingdom Metazoa; phylum Chordata; class Mammalia; order Carnivora; family Canidae; genus Vulpes; species Vulpes vulpes. Next base: position 19,021,182 of record NC_132782.1, read on the forward strand.
ATTTTAAGGGGCATCTCGCTGGCTCAGTCAGAAGGGGATCATGAGTTCGAGCCCCATGTGGGGTGGAGAGATTACTCAAATAAACACAACTTCAAAAATAAAAAAACCCTTATACTTTAATAAGAATTTAGCTTTTTTCTTCACTTCATGTCCATTTGGCCACTCAATTACCTCCTAGTTACAATAAATTCTGATTATATTTTCTAAAATCCTTAAAGATGGCTCAACTCAAGCATAAAGCCAAGTTATATTACCACTTACAGTCTCTTTGCTGAACATTAGAATTCTCTCAAATCTGTTATTCTAGTCTGTAACATCAAAATGTCTTTAAAATCTTTAAAACTGGGACACCTGGGTGGTTCAGCGGTTGAGCGTCTGCCTTTGGCTCAGAGCGTGATCCCAGAGTCCCAGGATCAATTCCCACATCGGGCTCCCTGCATGGAGCCTGCTTCTTCCTCTGCCAGTGTCTCTGCCTCTCTCTCTGCATCTCTCATGAATAAATAAAGTCTTTAAAAAAAATCTTTAAAACTGTTACATATGATAATATTAGGTTCTTATACATAACCTACATAATTTTCTGTATGAATCAAGGTCTTAACTTTTTAAAAAAATCAGCAGTAACATCTTGCTTCTGACTGAATATAACTGCTGGCGAACCATATGTCAATAGTCAGAAAATGATGGAATTTACACAAAGGAGGCTCTAGGTCTGGTTTATCCAGTGATTTAACATCATTCAGTCAACGTTATTATGGACTTGACCTTTACCAAGTTAGTTCCTCTCATGTTGTTCATGGTATGGATGTACCATAAATCCAGAGGGCACTGAAAAACACTGAGGTCATTTCTAGTCTCCTCCCTTGCAGGTTTACGCTCATTTCGGTCAGAATTGCTCAGAGTACCAAAGAATGTCTTTAAAATATCACATTCCTTTTTTTTCCATTTTCCAAACAAAAATCACTGCAAATTAATGTCAATTTATAGTGTTCTAAAAAGAAAAGAAAAAGAAATAAGGCTATGGAAGGTAAGATTATCCTCTCATGGATGACGTAAACATTAATCGTTCTTTCACAAATGGCAATAAATAACACCAGAATTATTAATACTAAAATTAATACCACAAATAATGTACACACTGAAATATAGCCTTCAAACAATATTCATTCAAGGCCAAGAAAATTAGCTCTAGAAAATCCAAAATTTCCAACTCTTAAGAATTCTTTGAATAAATGGAGCTATTAAGGAAGTTAGTGGGCGGGGGAAGAGAAAGAAGAAATAACAAAAAAAAGTAAGCTCTAGTCTAATTGATTGTTGTCTACATATCTAATCCCTATTCCAAAAAAGATCCCTATCTTTTATCTACATAATGGACTTCAAGTTTCCCTGTTCTTGTCTAATTTCATGGATAAGGATTATGACTTCATTCCTCAAAGTGTGGTCAACCTTAGAATCTGCATTTTAACAAGATCCCCAAGCATTTGACAGGTATGTCAGACTTGCAGAAGCACTGAACTAAAAGGACTTTGAAAATGCAGGCCCATTAACTGAAAGCATGAAAATGTCAGCCATAACTCTGCAGTCCAGCTGATAACTGTGCACATGCGGATCACCTATCCCACCAACATGTGGGGAGTAAGAATAATAAAAAAGTTCCTGCTTACATCTTCCAGGTTAGAAACCAGAAAAAAAAGTCACTAGAATTTCAGAAAATGTAAGGAAAATGTTTGCTGTAAATCCCCTGCAATCTCAAAGAAGTTTCAGATTAACAGTAAAAATAATTCGTTTAGACAGAATTACTATATGGTCAAGAGTTTCTTACTTTATAAGGCATAATTACACTTCTCTTATTCTAATAGGCTTCAATACCCAGAAAAACATCTGTAGTAAGTTAGTTTTGGAGTGTAGATTCAAAATATCAGAAGTGATTCCTACAGAGAGAATTTTGTGAAATTAAATTCTTATCAAGTAAAAGGAATATTACACCCAAAATAAGGATCTCACAGAACCACTGTCTGAAAAACTCCATTCATTCTGCAGTCACTATAATGAAATGGCATTTGTATATATCCAACCATGTGTGTGTGTGTGATGTGTGTTTATAAAAGGAAATAAAACCTAGAGAAGTGGGCATTCGTTTTGCAGCAAATAAATCAAAATCGGGTTTCAGACTCTATTTCAAGAATTTATTTTTTATTTTATTTATTTTTTTATTTTTATTTTTCTATTTCAAGAATTAACAAGATTTCTGACTTGAGCAGTAATTGAAGGTGATGGGGAAACTGAAATGACAGGTGTTATGATAAGCAGAAAACCTTAAAAGCAAATTAGAACAATTGGGATATACTTATCCTAACACTCTGGTCTCACTGTGACTCTGAGATTTCTTACTTTTAGTGTACTTAAAGAAGGATAATATATGCAATTAATCTCTATGTGATGAACATGGAACAACTGTATGGAAATATTTTCCATGTTCAGCAAAAGGCTCTGTTTAAAAAAAAAAAAATCTTTCTGTGCATAAACAGGAGGAAACAGCAGGATGAATCCTAACCAGTTTGAATAAATCTTAGTAATCCCATTCTCTAGCTAGCAACTGGTTAGAGAATGGGCATGTGAACCAGCTCTGGTCAATGAGGCCTCAGCGGAAGCCTCTTTGGGCCTTTAGAAAAAGATTCTAAAAGGTTCCTTTGGCTCTTAAACAGAGAAAAGAAGGGAGTCTCTACTGGATACTATGGATATTATCCTTGGAACTCTAGCAGTCATTCTGTGACCAAAAGAATGGAAGTGGGGGAAGATGAGAAAAACCCTTCTTCTTGATAATATCACAACCTTGAATTAAACAGGAACACTGAAGGGCGCCCAGGTGGCTCAGTCAGTTAAGCATCTGACTTACACCATGATCTCTGGGTTGTGAGACTGAGACCCACATCAGGCTCTGTGCTCAGAGGGGAGTCTGCTTGAGATTCTTGTCCACTTCTCCCTCTGCCTCTGCCCTTCCTCACTGGTGCATGGTCTCAAATAAATAAATAAAATCTTAAAACAAAAAACAAAAAAACAACCAGGAACACTGAATTAAACAACCCTAGAAGCATATACTACCTTGGGTCTTACTATTATGTATTTGGATGACCCCTGTTATTTACAGTGAAAGCATCCTGATACTGATAATGACTGCATTTGGGGCTTATCTTCATTTAAGTATACGAGTGCAGTTCCTCTTTATTGGTCTAACTCCAAATTATTAAGAAATCAGTTCCTGCAGAGCTTTTCCTGGGCTTCCACATGGAAGATGTTATTACTACACTCCACCCTATATTATAAATTGCCTATTTTCTTATCTCTTCCTACTATAATAAAAACTTCTTGAGGTCAGGAGCTTGTTCTTCCTTCGTTCCTGGACACACCCACAGAATTCTCCTAGCATGGCACTGACACACAGTCGATGCTCAAACAGTTTCTGAATGGATAAGATGGAAAGAGCATTTCCCTCTAAGTGGCTAACTGGCTCAGTGATTACAGGCAGTGACTTAAGGTCTCTTAGATTTAATTTACTCATCTGCAAACTGACGAGTGATTTTCCACATGTTCTGGGTTCCCTAATGGAGCTCCCAAGGTACTAGGAGAGGAAAGGGTGCATCCACTACTCTTGAATTTCAACCACAGCTGCACTGTTCTTACATGTTGAATTTCTGCATCAGATTTCATCAGAAGAAAAGTTCTGTTTTTAACAGTTCTAAACTTGAATGAGTAGAAGATCCTTTTCAGATGGCATTTTCACTACTATTTTATGGCGTACGCCAGAAACTGAACAAGTGCTAAGATCTTTCTGCTTAAATCCTACTGCTCACCATCTTTTTTAAAAAAAAGATTTGATCCATTTATTTATTTATTTATTTATTTATTTATTTATTTATTTGAGACAGCACACATGTGCGTGACAGGGGAGAGCAGAGGGAGAGGGACAAGCAGACTCTGCTGAGCATGGAGCCTGACATGGGGCCCCATCCCCTAGTCCTAAAATCATGACCTGAGCAGAAATCAGGAGTTGGAGGCTAAACTGACTGAGACACCCAGGCGCCCCCTACTGTTCACTATCTTTTAAAAGAAAAAAAAAATAACCACAACCAAAAACTCTCTTCCCAGTTTCTGTCACTCTCTATTTCCTCACATAGACTTTTCATAGCACTTACTATGTTCCTAATGTTTATGGTCTTCCATCCAGCATTGGCAAACCCACTTACCCAGTTATTAGTGCAAGGAACTTTTAAAATATCTTGTTCACTGTGGTATTCCTAGCACCACTTATATATAATAGTTCCTGGCATAAGCAGATGTTTATTAGATGCTGGGTGGATCAATGAGAAGGAACAAATTACGTTCAGAGTTAATTCAAATATTACGTAAATGAACATTCAGAAGTACATATGATTCTTTCAGACCCTAGTTACCTTCCCTTCTGTCAGAGTCAACCTTTAGAAATTAGTAAACTATAGTTGACTTGATCATTGGAAGTAATGCATGTTTATTAGCTAGAATGGCAAGGTGAAAAATCATACAAACAGAACATGGGGGAAGCATATTTAATTCAGGTAAGGCTACATAAAATTCACAGTATAGTGGGATTATTTTCATTCTCATGTTAAATCTGTGGCCTGAACTACTGTAATTCAAGTCTAAACCATGGAAATTATTGTGAATTCAGCAAAAGAAAAAAAAAGAAAAAAAAGCTTTGTTCAAACTTTAAGATGTTCCCTGAGTCTCATGCTTCTTACTCCTTCAAGGCTACTAAGTTATGATTTATGTTCATGCCGAGTGGTCCCAAGCATGGTACGTTATTGATACTATAGAGCAATTTTCTCAAAATAGTTTCTGGACCACCCGTGAGTCTAGGACACTACAAGAAAATCTAGATTTGTGATCTCTGCAAGTGGGATTTGCACCTAACCCTTACAACATTTTGCACTCTGATGTCTGGTAGCCACTATTTTTAAATCTTTCTCTCTCTCTCTCTCTCTCTCTCTCTCTCTCTCTCTCTTTTTTTTTTTGCATTTCTACATTCCAGCTTTAAACATTACACATAGGACTATCCTATGAGGGCAGCCCAGGTGGCTCAGCGGTTTAGTGCCGCCTCCGGCCCATCATGTGATCCTGGAGACCTGGGATCGGTCAAGTCCCAGGTCGGGCTCCCTGTATGGAGCCTGCTTCTCCCCCTGCCTATGTCTCTGCCTCCCTCTCTCTGTGTCTCTCATGAATAAATCAATAAAATCTTAAAAAAAAAAAAAGGAATATCCTGTGATTAGCGTTGTCATGAGGTATGAAATCAGTATTTGTAGCTTGAGACTGTGAAATTCTGTTAGGTACAAAAAAACTTCCCAATTACTTTACAAACCTATATATATGAATTTACTTCTGGCCATTGGGCTCTGAGATAAAATATCTTTCATTCCACTTTTGTACAAGGAGGAAGACACCAGGTTGATGCAATCTATAATCAAAACATAAATTTATTTTTTTAAAGATTTTATTTATTCATTCATGAGAGACACAGAGAGAGGCAGAGACACAGGAAGAGGAAAAAGCAGACTCCATGCAGGGAGCCCAATGCAGGACTCAATCCTGGAACCCCGGGATCATGCCCTGAGCTGAAGGCAGACGCTCAACTGCTGAGCCACCCAGGTGTCCCTCAAAACAAATATATAGGGAGAGCCACAAATCTTGATTTAACATCACAATTTTTTAGGGATGTAGATGGTATCAGAAATGAGACTTCTATATCTAGACTACTTATGAAGATGAAGAAAGTCAAACAACAACCTTTAATATCTTGGGAGAAATGGAGGAAGAGATGCGTGGAATAAGACTGAGTATTATGCATGGGGGGGGAGGGAGGGCAAGAGAGAGCATGAATTGCAACATGTGTCATAGGGGTAGTGTTCCAAAGAAACACAGTACCAGAAACATGATGAAAACTTTAGTACTGAGTCTTTTTGAAAATGGCCTAAACTTATAAAGGGCTTATAAATGATAAAAAAACTAACCTGAGATAGGAACATACCTAACAAAAGAGGTGTACTTGTACAAGAAAAGTACAAAGCATTATTGACAGAAACTAAAGACTGAAATAAGTGGAAAGATATCTGTACTCATGGACTGAAAGACTGAATGCTGTTAAGATGCAATATTCTTGGGGCATCTGGGTGGCTAAGTAGGTTAAGCGTCTGCCTTTGGCTCAAGTCATGATCTCAGGGTCCTGGGATCAAGCCCCATATTGGGCTCCATGTTCAGAAGGGAATCTGCTTCTCCCTCTCCATTCTGCCCGTCCCCACCCACCCCCTGCTCCAGCTCTCTCTCAAATAAAATAAACAAAAGCTTAAAAATAAAATAACAGTTAAGGTATTATATAAAAAATGTGAAGTTCCCCTGAGGATCCCACAGTTAACTCTTTCTTTTTGCTTTATCTCTCTAGACACCTTCTGCACAAATATAAATGTATATATATACACACTTTCATCTTTTTTAAAGATTCTACTTATTTATTTGAGAAGCAGAGAGAGCACAAGCAGGGGGAGCTGCAAAGGAAGAGGGAGAAGCAGGCTCCTCACTGAGCAGGGAGCCCAATATGGGGCCTGAGATCATGACCTGAGCCGAAGGCAGACGTTTAACTGGCTGAGCCACCCAGGAACCCCTTACTTTTAATTTTTAAAGGAATCTCCAAATGGTTTTCATTCCTATTAACATTGCATCAAGGTTATAATTTCTGCATATCCTTGCCAACATATTTTCTTTTCTATTTTAGTGCCCATCTTAATGGGTGTGAGATGATTGATATTTCATTATAATTTTGATTTGCATTTCTTTAATGATTAGTGATACTGGCATCTCTTCCTATGCTTGGTGGCTATTTGTATACCTTCTTTGGAGAAATGTTTATCCAAATCCTTTGCCCATTTTTAACTCGGTTATTTGTTTTTTTTGTTGACATTGTGTCATAGTCAATTGATTTTTGACAAGGGTACCAAAACAAGTCAATGGAGGAAAAAATAGTCACCAATTGTTGCTTAGACAAGTGTACAACCAACAAACAAAAATAAATATGAACCAAAAATGAACCAAAAACCTAAATGTAAGAGTTAGAACTATAAAACTCTATGAAGAAACATATGAACATCTTTTTTTTTAATAAATTAATTTTTATTGGTGTTCAATTTACCAACATACAGAAAAACACCCAGTGCTCATCCCGTCAAGTGTCCCCCTCAGTGCCCGTCACCCATTCCCCCCAACCCCCTGCCCTCCTCCCCTTCCACCACCCCTAGTTCGTTTCCCAGAGTTAGGAGTCTTTATGTTCTGTCTCCCTTCCTGATATTTCCCACACATTTCTTCTCCCTTCCCTTATATTCCCTTTCACTATTATTTATATTCCCCAAATGAATGAGAACATCTTTGACTTTGGATTAGGCAATAGCTTCTCAACCAAACAAAAAATGCATTAGACTTTATACAAATCTCAAGTTTTGTACATCAAAATATACTATCAAGAAAGTGAAACGACAATCCACAAAATTGAAAAAAAAATTGGAACTCATCTGATTAGGGACTAGTAACCAGAACATATATTTTTAAAACTCAATGATAATTTTAACTTATAACTAAGTCAGTAATAAAAGGACAGAAATCTAATTTAAAATGGGCAAAAGATTTGAAAAGACATATCTCCCAGAAAGATATACAAATGGCCAACAAGTATATGAAAAGTTGTTCAATGTCACTAATTACTGAGAAATGCAAATCAAAACCATAGTGAGATACCAGTCCATAACCACTACGATGGTTATAATTTAAAAGATGGACAATAGGGGTGCCTGGCTAACTCAGTTGGAAGAGTAAGCAACTCTTCATCTCGGGGTCATGAGTTTGAGCCCACATGGGGTGTAGAGATTACTTACATTACTTAAATGAGTAAAACTTTAAAAAGTTTAAAAAAAAAAAAAGATGGAATAGTAAGTTGTATATCCATATAATGAAATTTAAGTCAGAGGGATCCCTGGGTGGCGCAGCGGTTTAGTGCCTGCCTTTGGCCCAGGGCGCGATCCTGGAGACCCGGGATCAAATCCCACATTGGGCTCCTGGTGCATGGAGCCTGCTTCTCCCTCTGCCTAAGTCTCTGCCTCTCTCTCTCTCTCTCTCTCTCTCTCTCTCTCTCTGTGACTATCATAAATAAATAAAAATTTTTTAAAAATTAAAAAAAAAAAAGAAATTTAAGTCAGACATAAAAAGAAATGAAGTATTGACATCTGCTCCAGCACGCATGAAACTTAAAACATAGTAAGGTAAAAGCCATCATACACAAAGGGCCACACCACATATTCATAATTCAATTGATTGTAATATCCTCAGTGGACAAATTCAGATAGACATAAAATAGATTAGTGGTTGCCAGGAGAAAGACAAGAGGGAATAACTATTAATAGGCTCAGGGTTTCTTTTTGGGGTGATGAAATGTTCTGGAATTAATGATGGCACAACATTGTAAATATACTAAACCCCACTGAGTTGTATATTTTAAAAGAGAATTTTGTATATGATAATTATCTAAAAAACCACCAAAGCTAAACTGAGATTTTAAGGATATAAAAATGCTAATAAAATGCAAATTATGATTCTATAATGTTTGACCTACCTGTAGAGAGATCAGGGATCAATAGAAAAAGCAGAAATTTTGGAGTAAGGCAAGTATCAACTCAAATTTCAGCTTAACTGCATACTAGCTATAAAATTCTGGAAAAGTCATTTAAGCTTCCTGAACCTCAGTTTAATCACCTATAACACAAATAACAATACTTATCCTCACAGGATGATTTTAGTATCAAAGTGCCTAGAATATTACGGACCTTCAAACTTTAGTTCCCAACCCTATTGGGAAGGTAAGCATTCTCATTCTCAATAGTTACTGTAGAGTTAAAAATACTATTAGATTAACTGTGAATAAAGAATGAGAGTTCTTTTTAAAAATCAGGTCTGTCTATCTAGGAAGAAATCTTGCCTTACCAACTCTTTATAGAAAGGGAGATAACTAGAAGGGAAAGAATTCAAGCATAATGATTGCAAAATATATATATTAAGTCACTCTGTGTACTAATAAGCATTATGCTAGATCTTGGGGTGCAACTTTGAAAAAGGAGGTATATGAGGTAAGAGAAAAACAGACAAACATGTAAATACAAAAGAGCATAATAAGTATGTTAGGAGAAGCAATGTGCCACAGGAAAAATGAGGAGGGGAGTGCACTATCTCAATAAAGGAACATTTTGGCCTCATTAAAACTAGAAATTTCAGAAAAACAGAAACCAATACATTTGTCTTTTCAATTATAAAAGGTTTTTTTCAGGTTAGTTTAGTTATAACAGGAGAAGCAGAAAAGGAGAGGGGTTTCAATTCATGATAGAGCTAGAATTTTGTGGGGCCAACAAGTAACAAACCCCCAAGGGAAAGATAAATATGGGTGTGTATGTCAGAATCCATTTGCACAGACCGCCTTTCCTAAATGGATCCTTCTCCTGAAGTTGTTCTTAATTCAGCCTCTGGAGGGTGCCTCCATATTCTAACAAAAGAGACCATTCCCTCATGATCCTGTTTATCTAAATCCTCTGTTTACCATGTGGGATGCATGTAAATTTCATAAAGGAACAGACACAGAAGGATATAAACCCAGGGCAAATAGTGTGAGAAAGAGAAAGTCCCTGTTTCTGTCTCTATGGCAAAAAGGGATTTCAGGGGCAGAGGAGAAAGAAGCAGCACTATGGAAGAGATCTCTTATGCAAATTTCAACTGCGGCAAGTAAGTTCCTATTAACCTGTATTTTCAGAGGCACTAAATAGAGCCATGGGTTTTGTTGTTGTTGTTGTTGTTGTTGTTTTTATTCACTAGAGTCACAGAAAGAGAGAGGTAGAGACACAGGCAGAGGGAGAAGCAGGCTCCATGCAGGGAGCCCAATGTGGGACTCGATCCCAGGACCCCGGGATCTCATCCTGGGCCTAAGGCGGGCGCTAAACCGCTGAGTCAACTAGGGATCCCCGAACCACCACCGTTAGATGAGAAATAAAGTGACTTTTCCCTATCAGTGGGATGCCAACTGGCTTAATAGAATATTTTTACACAAGAAAAGGAGAATCACATCTCCCAAAACTTGTAGTTGGTTTCACAGCATGTACTTTGTCCTAACAATAATAAGCAAGAGTCCATTACTTTACTAACAAAACATTGTGTGCAGAATGAATTTTTGTAAATAAAAAAAAGTTATTTTATTTCAATGAAAGGAATCCTATAATTAAAGGATTCCCATGGGCAATCCCTTTGCTAATGGAGGCGGTACAGAATATGGTTACAGAACACTGGAGCCAGAAGGAGGAGGAACCCTAACTATATCATGGAACCTTTCTAAAGTCTCAGTTTTCTCACTTAGAAATGGAGATAGTAATAGCATCTATTTCAGAAGGATGATGTGAAGATTAAGTGAGAAAGTGCATGTAAAATGCTCAACATGGTATCTGACGCAAGGTAAATATATGCTCAACATATATTTATTTGCTATTATTATTTTTTTTATTTTTATTTTTTTTAAATTTTTTATTTATTTATGATAGTCACAGAGAGAGAGAGAGGGGCAGAGACATAGACAGAGGGAGAAGCAGGCTCCATGCACCGGGAGCCCGACGTGGGATTCGATCCCGGGTCTCCAGGATCGCGCCCTGGGCCAAAGGCAGGCGCCAAACCGCTGCGCCACCCAGGGATCCCTATTTGCTATTATTATTACTTATAAAATTAAAAATGACAACTTGTGTCTTTTTTAAATACCTCAATGTTCAGATCACAATCCTTAAACAGAATTGTGTTGGGTTTATCTATGTCTGGCTATTAACCAGATTTTTCTGATAAGGCAGGTCTAAGGGTTAACCACATCAGAATTTATTTAAAGGGATTTCTTTTCCTCCTTATATTGTCCTGTCTGCTATATAAAAAATGGCAAGCCTCCCACTTACTAAAATCAATGCTGAGTGATATTTCTTACAGTTTTTAAGAAGGGGAAAAATTATTTAGGGTTGCAAATACCATACAAGAAACAGATTTGAGCATACTTGACCTTGCTACGATTTCTGAACCAATATTACTCAGAACAGCTTCTCACTCCCTGTTCCCTGGCCATTTTGGGAGAGACAAAACTGACTGAACATTTCTTCCTTTGCTCCTATTCCCCATTCAAATGTTTCTTTCTGCCACCCCAACACACTGCCTGCTACATATATCTACTGTTTTAAAATAAATTCCCTTCAAAGAAATTGCCAAAAATGATTTTATTAATGACATATTACAATAAAATGCACATTTTAAAAAAGATTTTATTTATTTATTCGTGACAGGAAGAGAGGCAGAGACACAGGCAGAGGGAGAAGCAGGCTCCACACAAGGAGCCCAATGTGGGACTCGATCCTGAGACTCCAGGATCACACCCTGAGCCAAAGGCAGACACTCAACCGCTGAGCCACCCAGGTGTCCCTAAAATGCACATTCTTAAATGGTTTCTCTTACTTTAAGATTTCTGCTCTTAGAATATATTAAAAATAATAATTATAAATGAGAATCTAAATGCTATGCAATTGACTTAAGCCTACTTTTCATTTTGTTTCCAGGGGAGATAAATCTTTTCTCTGACAGTATAACAGTATTAAAAATATCCTATGTTAGGTGTGCCTGGGTGGCTCAGTCTGTTGGGTCAAGTCATGATTTCAGCTCAGGTCATGATCTCAGGATCGTAGGATCAAGCATCGCATTGGGCTCTCTGCTAAGTAGGGAGTCTGCTTGAGATTCTCCCTCTGTCTCTGTCCCCCTTCCTGCTCACATGCACTTTCTTTCTTAAATAAATAAATAAATCTTTTAAAAAATCCTATCTTTACACTGTAGTCAAGAGAATAAAAATAAAATACGCTTCTCGTCTATCAAATTAGTAAAGATTAAAACAACAGTAACGCTCAGTGTTGGCTGAGGTTAAGGAAATGTACTTTCTTAAATGGCTACAAGGATGTCCACTGTACTTTATTCATTAAAAAAAAAGAGGCCGGGATCCCTGGGTGGCTCAGCGGTTTAGCACCGCCTTCAGCCCAGGGCATGATCCTGGGTCCTGGGATCGAGTCCCGCATCGGACTCCCTGTGTGGAGCCTGCTTCTCCTTCTGCCTGCCTGTGTCTCTGCCTCTCTCTGTCTCTCATGAATAAATAAAATCTTAAAAAAGAGAGAGAGAGAGAGAGAGGTCAAATAACCTCAACAGAAAACACCAGAGATCTGGATAAAATATAGTACACAGATATAATAGCACAGTATATGATAATTATAAGTATTAAAAATAGGTGGAAAAATATTTGTGGCTCATTAGACTACCTACTAACACAAGTATTTATCAAATATTGGCTATGTGCTAGCGAAGTAGTGGGTTGGTAGTAATAAATAAGACAAGCATTGTCCTTGTCTTCACAGAGCTTACCAAGTCAGCCTTATAATCTTTTTTTATGTATACTGATACACATCTGATAGGAAACAAGGAACCACTGATATTTTTAAACTTTTTTATTCAAGAATAATTAACAAAGAACAAAGTGCACAGATCTTATATGTTCACTTTGATGAATTTTGAAAATTTTATATATACATGTAACCACATTTCAACAAAGATAAAGAAATTTTATCTCCCTAGAAAAGTTCCCTTTATGACCCTTTCCAGTCAATCCCATTCTTACCTCACCATGCTGTTCTGTGTATTTTATTGGTGAGGTGTATGACTTTCACAGTATAAATACGTCACAATTTAATGAACCATTCTCCTACTGATAGACATGTAAGTTGCTTCCAGTTTTAGGCTATTTTCAATATGGTTGCTATTATTTTGTGTAACAAAAACATTTATAATATATGAGCATATATTTTCATTTCTTTTAGGTAAATACTAGAAGTTGGAATTATAGGATTACAGGGTGGATATATGCTTTACTTATATGAAACTGCCAATTTTCCAAGTGGTTGTACCATTTTATCTTCCCACCAGAAATATATAACAATTCTTGTTCCACTTCTTTGTTAGTCTTTTTAAATTGCCTTTTCCTGATGACTTAAAAATGCTAAGTACCTATTTTCATACTTATTCATGTATCTTCCTTTGTAAAGTTATGTCTGAGTCTTTTGCCTATTTTTACAATTGGGTAGTTGGTCATAATATTAAGGACGTAAGTCCTTGGCCAGATTAACATATAGTAAATACATTTATTTAGTCTATTCATTTTCTTAGTAATGCTTTTTGATGAAGAAAAGTTATTCACTATGATGAAGTCTAATTTTTCTTTTTTTTTTTAAGATTTTATTTATTTATTCATGAGAGACACAAGAGGCAGAGGGAGAAGCAGACTCTGTGCAGGGAGCCCAATGTGGGACTTGATCCCAGGACTCCAGAATCATGCCCTGGGCCCAAGGGAGGCGCTCAACCACTGAGCCATCCAGGCGTCCCTAGTTTTTTTCTTTTGTTAATGTTTTCTGCATCTTATCCAAGAGACCTTTGCCTATTCCAAGTTGTAGAGATACTCTCCTATGTTTCAATGAAGGATCATGGAATGAGAAAATGGCACAGTGATTTGTTTAAAGCAAACTAGAATGCCTTGCAGATGAAAAGAAGCAACAGTGTCAAGGCTGATAAGCTAGGAGTCTGTTACTTAATTAAAAAAATGAGGTGGTGGTGAGGTTTTAGTTTTGGTTGATAAGCAGTGTAACTGAAAAAGATGAATAAGAGCCAGATTTCGAAGGAAAAAATGGAACTTAGTGTCTAACTGTATATGTTATATGAAAGAAGGTATATTAAAATGATTTGAGGAACTTAAGCCTAAAAGATACAAAGCATGCTAGTACCACTAAAAAAGAGCAAAGTTTAAAAGTAGACTCCACTGTGGACGTATTATAGGAAAAAATTAGCAGTTCAGTTTTATACATACTAAGCTTAATAATAATAATGGAATAGTCAAGTGGAGTCTGCTTGTTGACAGTGAGTAATAATGAAACTTGAAAAGACCTAAGAGGAGAACCTAAGGCTGCTGATTTACAAATCGTTAAGAGAGAGCAGCACTTCTCAATGCAACATTCACGTACCAGCAGCATCAGCATCACCTAGGAACTTGTTGGACATGACAATTCTCAAACCCATCCCAGACCTACTGAATCAGAAACTCAGGTAGTGGGGCCAGCAATCTGTGTTTTAATAAATCCTGCAGATGATTCTGCTGCACACTAAAGTTTGAGAACCACTAACATACAGGTTAGAGTCAAAGGTATAAGCACAGAGGGAAAGTGAAAAAAGTTGAGTCACTCAGTTACTAAACCCTGGGGAAGAGCCATGGCAGACACAGAGAAAATCAGTAAAGAGATTAAGAAGTGAAAGGCTAATACACCTGTCACTCAAAAGCAAAGCAGAAGAGAATGTCATGAAATTTCTAAAAACAGTTTATTCTGGTAGGATCAGAGACAAAAAGACAGAGACAGGTACACACATACTTTCATTTATTATAGACCCTGCCCCCCCCCAACCCCATGAGGGTCATTGCCTTGAAGAAAAATATTATTCAGGATATATTTTCTACATTAGTTTTCCTTTAAATAAGAGAAACCTGCAAACAAAGTAATACAAAAATACTACTATAAAATAACATTTTATTCATTCATTCATTCATTCGTTCATTTAATAGGCTCAACACCCAGTGTGGAGCCTAATGCAGGGCTTGAACTCACGACCCTGAGATCAAGGCCTGAGCCAAGATCAAGAGATAAACGCTTACCTGACTAAGCCACCCAAGCATCCCAAAACCACATTTCTTTTAAAAGGAAAGGAGAAATGACAGGCATCTTATATGCGTAATTTTATTTAATACTTACATAGCTCTTTCAAGGAAGAAGAGAATAAGCTGTAGTGTAAAAGGAATGTGGGGGGATGCCTGGGTGGCTCAGTGGTTGAGCATCTGCCTTTGGCTCAGGTTGTGATCCTGGGGTCCTGGGATTGAGTCCCGCATCGGGCTCCCTAAGGAGCTTACTTCTTGCTCTGCCTATGTCCCTGCCTCTGCTCTTCGTGTGTTTCTCATGAATAAATAATAAAATCTTAAAAAAAAAAAAAAAAGAAAGAAAGAAAAAGGAAAAAAAGGAATGTGGGGCCAAAATAAGTTGTTCTAAGGACTGGAGATATAATATCAAGCTTATAGGCTGACAGGAAACATCCAAGGGAGGGGGGAACTGATGATACAAGAGTGAGAGAAGGAGGAATGTAGATGAATGGAGATACATATATGCACAACTAAACGACTGTTTTTGGTTAAGTACATAGACCAGGACTCAGCAAGTCACTATACATTTTTGTATGGCCTGCAAGTTCAGAATAGCTTTTGCGTTTTTTAAAACAATTTTATTTTTAAGTAATCTCTACACCTAACACAGGGCTCAAACTCACAACCCTGAGATCAAGAGTCACATGCTCTTCCAACTGAGCCAGCCGGGCACCCCAGTTTTTACATTTTAAAATGATTCTCAAAAAAGAAGAATGTTTTGCAACAGTGAAATTATATGAAATTCAAATTTCAGTGTCCATAAATGAAATGTTATTGATACTGCCATGCCCATTTGTTTACATACTGTCTAAGGCTGCCTTCTTCCTCTAACAGCAAAGATGAGTAGCTGTAACAGACTGTGTGACCCTCAAAGCTGGAAATACTATGTAACTCATACCACAGAACATCTGCTGACCCCTGGAATAGACAGTTCATATACCTGTGCTCTAAACCTTAGGTGTATCTAATTAGAACAGAAGGACTTCAAATGATCTAGATTTCTATCAATGAGGACTAAAAGTCAGCGTTGAAACATAAGGGATATATTCCACTGATTTCACCCAGCCAGCTACTCAATCAGTCAACAGTATTTACGGAGTCCAGGGTCAAGCACTGGAGATATAAAATGCTGAAAATACAGGCAAGGTTCTTATTCTCCTGGAATTAAATTCTCATGAGACAGAAAGACAAATAAGCAAGACTATCCTTGTGATAAGTGCTCTGAAGTAAATACACATGATGCTGTGAACAAAAAGGAACCTGGGAGATAACTCTAGACAGAGTAGTCAGGGAAGATGTGTCTGAGGAGGCCACAGGGGCCAGCCACGGTGGGGAGAAGGGATGTGGCAAATAAGGGGAGCAGACAATTAAATGTTCTTACATTTCTGCAGACACAGAAGCATGAGAGGAAGGAGAAATTCATACACTGTGAGTAGCACATTCATGGAACACTTTCCCTGACGAATTTTCCAATGGTATTTTTACTACAAAGTATACACAGTATAATTATATAATGGGTTCATATGGTTTGGGAACAAAATACAAATTAAAAAAAATACACACACAACACTGTATAATTACTTAATTACCCGAGAGATAGGAATGGTTCCAGAAAACCATTTCCGCTTATCAGGTATATACAGTAACAGTCTTTTTTTTTTTTTTTTTAATGGGGGAGAAACATTCCACACAATGTTAAGTTTTACAGGATACTGGCAAATGCAGACATATCAAAGAAAGTATAAATGGTAGACATTTCTTAATTGTTTAAAACAAAATTAAGTTTTTCCTACTTTCTTATTCTATGAATACATCACAACGAATAAGTATCAAAAATGAGCATAAAAGGATAAACAGTACTAGAAACTGTAGAATATTCTTCAGTTCTAATTCATACATAGCTAATGCAGCATAACATATCAGTTGAAGCTTGACAAATGACAAGCTATGAACTTTGGGAAAGAGTTAGTGTCATTTGATTCTTAATTCTAAATTTCTGACTTAGCATACACCAAAACAACTATTTAAAAGACACAGCCCATCCATTCTGTAGTTTGGCTGTGCACTTTTGTTCCATGTTAAAATAATTCTTTCATTTACCTTGTTTTTTCAGACACAAATAACTTCCTACTCCAAATTTAAGCAGATTGAAGTAGTACAAAATAAAACATTCAGTAATCTTTCAGATATTTATAAAATTATGCAATTCTAGTTTATTTCTCCTTATGAAAAACAGAGAAAACATGATTTTCAACCATTTAAAAAGCCTGACACAGGTCTATCGAAATGTACGGTACATTCAATGTAATGATTCATAGTGTCTCTAATAGAAAGATTCAGCAGTTCTCAATCGAGACCTTTATTCCTTCTCTGAATAAATGATGCCTGAAATTTTTATTCTTGTTCTAATGGAATTTCAATGGCCTTCACTGCAAATCTACTGGAAATTTTTGCATATTAAGTGGAAAAAATTAAATGATGTTAACCACATTTTAATGTGATTAAGGCTGACAGGGTCATTATTTCTGCTAATCACTCAGTTTAAAAAGCTCAAACAAAACTTTATAACAGACAAGGTTTTTAATTTTCTGTATATCTTGTTGAAATTTAAAAAAAAAAAAACTGTAGAAGAAGGGAAAAACCGTACTACAGTCCTTGACAAAAACCAATGAGTAGTTCATACAATTTGCAGATGGGTTTCATTATACTTAATCTGGTGATGTAAAAACAAAAATGCAAAACAATCTTATACTGCACATGCTCCTCTGGTTTCTTTCTTTTTAAACACAAAGAGGGTAAGGAAAATGTGCTTTGTAGAATTTTGAGTTCTGTGTTTCCTATTTGCTGCTAAATGGAAACAAATATAGTTTTTTCTTTAGATCTTATAGCAAACTAAAAACAGAATTAATGCAGAATACTGCCTCAAACAATTCTTCAATGTTCCTTTTTTTTTTTTAGGTTAATCTATGCCATGCTACTATGAATATTTCAAATATATTAGTGTAAACTAAAAATCTTCACTGATACAAATCTCCAAAAAGAGTAGCACTAATTGCTATTAGAAGAATAACAGAAAGTCCAATGACTAGCTGTGCTTATAGAAAATTTGTCTTATCCGTTTTTTGGTATGATATTTACTTTGTTCACTGGTCATTCTACACCAGAAACTTTAACTTAATTACCTAAGATCGCAGGTATAGTTGATGTAATTTTAGTGCTCTACCTGGAAAAACTTATTTTTAAAAGTACAACATTATAATATTGTTGAAGCAAAAAAAAAAAAAAAAAAAAGCAGGGACTTAGGCAAAAAGGCTTAACCAGTATCATCTTTAATTTTCTGACCATTTCAATATTCTCCATAAAGAATAGCAGTTAAGCTAGGTAACATAACACATAGAATTATACAAGAATGAATCAAATACCTCACTACTCTGTATTGGCTGTGAACTGCTTAACTAATACTGGTTGTTGAAAATCATCTTTATGTTTCAGCTATGAAAATGGTAATTTCTAAAAATGATTTGAGGGCTGGAATTCATTTTGACATATAACTTAATATGACTATTCCTAATCCGGTAGTTGAGGTTTTTACAAAAACAAAATTAATTGGCTTTTAGAAAAATATAATGAGCAAATTATTTTTGAAAAGAAACACACACCTGAAGTTCAGGCAGTCTAATTCATATTGATTCACCTCAATCTAGTAAACTTAAACTAAATTCAATGACTACAAGCAAAACGCTGCATACATAAAAAAAGATTAAGCAAAAATTTTTTTTTGCATTGTAGTTTTCTAAAGCCGTATGAAACTATGATCACTGCAAATAATAGTCAAACCAACAATTGTAAAACTTAAGCTACAGGTGCAGTACCTTTATCCAAGAGAAACCGATCATCCTGTTCAGGGTAAATTATTTAACTGCCTGTAAACAGACAAATGAGTTTACCTCACTGATCACAATCTAAGTAGCTGACAAAAGCAGAGCACCTGGCCAATAAACAAGTCCTTTGAAATACAATTTTGTACTAAAGTTTGAAAAATTGCTGTTCTGTTTTCACACTGACAATCATAACCAAACTACTTTCCAGCGAGAAGCTCAGCCTTTGGTGAAGAGAAAGAGATTAGGGTCTGTCGGAGATTATATAAATATCAAAAAGTTCAATATTAATGCTGCATTGTAGTCATAGTCTTTGATGTCTACACAAAAAATTAATTTTGTTGAACTTTAAAAAATTTTAGTGTGATGCTATGCACTGGTACATCAACTAATAATCCTCCAGAATTTCTCTGCTCATCTAAAAAGAGTCCCTGCTGAATGTTCTAATGCATCTTATTGTGAATCTTCAGCAAATAAAACTTCATGTATGAGCTCATGATGTGCTTTGCTGCCAGAAAGTCACAGACTCTGTGGGAAGCTCTTTATCTTCCCAGCAGTCAGTTCTCTGAGAACATCAGTGCAGCTACTGTAGTTACCTGTAGATTACTTGTATTTTCTCACATCTGTGTCCAGCAATCTAAACCATGATGATAAAGGGTCATTAGGTTTTGAGTGAGGAAGGGGATGGACTAGACAATTTGCTCTGATAAGCTCCTTGTTGGGAGCTCCAGTTTAGAATGTGAAATGTTGGATATGTACAGTTTTACACTGGAAGGAAAAAAGAATTTCACTTTTCTGCACTAACAATTAAAAATGATGCAGTTTAATGTCTCACTATACTCTGTTGATTCACATTTTATTTGGGGGATTTATAATTAAAAGTATTTAAGAGAAATAATTTTCTGCTTGTAAAATGGACGTCTACGCTCTATTAGCCACAAAGAATTCAGGTACAATTACTAAGATAACTGCTGTTTGGAGCACAGCAAAGCAATTTCCCGCAGTGGGACTTACAGTTCAATTTACCAGTTGGGCAAATATTTTGTGCTCTGTAGTGGCCTAGAGAGTTAAAAGCTATAGGTAACATTCGAGCAGTGTTATACCTGGAGAAAAGTTTCTTCAATCCAAACGGATGGTTTAGATTTCAAAGCAAATAGAATATCCTAAAAACATTTCCTCAAATTAATATTATATAATTTTAAAACTAACACAAAATATAGTTGTCACAGAAACTCTGACTGACCTCTTGCCCTTCCTAAAACACGGCTCATAATTTAGAACTCAACACTGTATTTTATTTTTGTATTTGTGTTGGATCATAAATCATTCTGATACTTAATCACATTTTCCTAGTAATCAGCTGATAGAATATGTTATATTCTTGATTAGATTATAGAATGGGAATACTAATTACTTAATTTTGAATGGCTTAGAATAATAGTGTCAGGTTACAGAAATATAAAAAAGAAAAAATTTTCGTATCCTTCAGTTATTATGTGGCACACCATAAAGGTAGAATGACAGAAGTATTTTAGTTTAGGAAAAGCAACGGGGGCTTTAAAAAAATGCTTGCTAAATTTGCATTCATAATTTACCTCTTATTTAGGTATGCTTATTTAGTATAATATTGTGTCTTCTACCCATCTTCCACCAAAAGGAATTTTAAGAGGTTAACAGTAACTAGAACAAATAAGACCTTGCCCTATCTCAAAAAACTATATTAAAATTATAAAAGTATATGAATAAAATTATCCAATATTTTAAAAGGAAACATCAAGTAGTGGTTTGGTTGTTTTTGGAAATAGTCTTAAAATGGTTATTCTCATTTGGGTCATTTGAAGGTTTTCCAATGCTGCTGGAGAAGAAAAATAAAAATGCTTGTTGTCAGAGTTATTTGGTAGCATTAAACTCAAGTGAGCTATATTTTCCAACAGGTAAAGGATAAATTAAGCATTTAAAAAATTCCTGTTCTTCCTTTCGAATACATGAATTGTCTATGAAATACCATAAGACGAGGGAGATGTCACTATTACCACTGAACAGACGTTTTTAAAAATAAAATTATTGTAAAATACAACATTTGGGTAACTAACATTAACATCTTAAGGCAATATGAGAACACAAATCCATAATAATTATTCATATACCAAGCCATTGTAAACCTAAATCATTTCTGAAGACCTGAATGTGTCAAGAACTTTGACAATTATGACTGGAGCCAGGAAACTGTAGCAGTGCAGAATTTCTTATGAATTTCTGCAGTTACTTTTTATAAATGCTGTCTTGGATGACAGCTTAATGTGTACCACATGCAATATTTATTCTTCTTCAGTGTCAGACTGTCTAGCCATCCAAGGGAATACAAAGAATGTCACTTATTAGGATAAAAGCACAAGGAAGGTAATCAAGGACATATGTAACATCAGCCAATCATGCCCTATTTCAACATCCTATTCCATTCATAACAGTTCAACAATTATTTGCTTACTGATAACTTGCTTTCAGGCTGTTTGTGTTCACCATAATGGTGGTTTGCATTTATTTTGCTCTTTAGAATTGGACACTTGCTGTGCCATACATGTTTGTCAAAACTTTATATCTTCTGTCAGAAATGGCTTAGCATATCAAATAATTCCTATTTGTCAAGAACTACTAATACAACAATCAGTAGCCCCCGATGTCAATAGGGCACTGAAATAACCATAAAACAGCAAATGTGTAACTACTAAGTATTTTATAGAAAAAAATTCTATAAGTGATATGTAGTAAGAAAGTCATAATTATCAGTTAAGCCACACTCACATTCCTTCCCCTGCTTACGGCTAAGGATGCTTAATACACATTGCTTTTTCTCTTCAGTTCTCCACTATTATGAGGCTGACGGAACCTCCCAGTGTAATGTGGTAGTCCTTAAACTATGTATCTGAAATGTCTAAGTAATACCAAGTCACAAGAAAAAAAATACTTAGCCACCCATACAAATTTCACTGAATAACAGAGAGAAAATAATGTCCCATCATGGATCATCATCATGAAATGTGTAATTATAGAAACATAATTAATTACACTTAATCAGAAAACTGGCCAGATATGACTTCAACAATGTGTTCTAGTAACATTTAAAAGCTTTAAAAAGCACTAATTTCCAGAGATCTAGACAACTAAGACGTTTATCTCTGAACATAGGAAAGGAAACAAAAGGTCAATATTCTCTGTATTCTCTCCCTTGGTCTCTTTTTTTTTCCCTCTTCAGTCTCTATCTCAGATTTGGCCTAAAGTAAAATTCTACCATGTGAGAAACATTCCAGACAAACTAATCCACTTAGTGTAACTAAACCACACTAACTAAGCCACTTTAGTGTTTTGTTGTTTTTTTTTCTCCTGACTCTTGGATATTGTATAGATTAGTTTGTGTGGAATGTTTCTCACATCCCAGAACTTCACCTCAGGCTGAATCTCCCCACACCACTCTACCTGTGTCTTGTAATGCAAACAGCATATGTCCCCCTTGTAAGGGACAAAGAGAGTCTTTGGAGTCTTCCAGCACAATAGATAACACTCAAGTGACCAGGTGAACATTCTCTAATACCACTGACGCCAAACACCTTGATGTCAAAGCATGTGACTTCAGGGAATGAATGGCTATGAAGGACACCTGGACTCTGACCAGTTCCTGGACGCCTAAGAAGACATGTGCACCAGACCACAATCATCAGTAAAAACCCCAGACCCTGAGCAAAGATGACTCATGCTGAGATTATAAACTGCCATTAGCTAATAGTTTGTGTAGTATTTAACAGGTGTCTATTAATACTGATTCCCCTTGAAATTTTAAAATAATTTGTGTGCCTAAACAAATTTTTAACTGGATCCTGAACTTTTGTTGTTGTTGTTGTTGTTGTTTTGTTTTGTTTTGGTGAGGGAAAGAGAAAGTAAACAAAAATACAGTGAAAGGAGGGGAAAATATAAGTGATCATATCCTATTTATTTATTTATATTGTATTTATTTATTCATGAGAGACACACAGAGAGAGGCAGAGACACAGGCAGAGGGAGAAGCAGGCTTCCTGTGCGGAGCCTGATGTGGGACTTGATCCCGGGCCTCTGGGATCATGCCCTGAGCCAAAAGCAGACGATCAACTGCTGAGCCACCCAGGTGTCCCTCCTTGTAAATTTTAAAAGATAGAACACTACAATCTTATAAAAAACAAAAATACGTATATTTAGGAGAAATAAAAGAAAATAGAAAGTCGGTATCTTTTTTTTTTTTTTAGTTCAGGTATAATTAACATAGTGTTATATTAGTTTTGGGTGTACAATATAATGATTCAACAATCTATACATTTCTCAGTGCTCATCAAGATAAGGGTACTCTTAATCCTCTTTATCTATTTCACCCATCTCACCACCCACCTCCCCCTGGCACCACCAGTTTGCTCTCTGTATTTGAGTCTTTTTCTCTATGTTCATTTGTTTCTTAAAATTCCACATGAGGGAAATCACATTTGTCTTTCTCTGACTTATTTCACTTAGCACTACACCCTCTAGATCTATACATGTTGTTGCAAATGACAAGATTTCATTTTTATGGCCATGTAATATTCCACTGTGTGTGTGTATGTATGTATATATATATATATATGCCACATCTTCCTTATTCATTCACCTAGGGATGATATTTGGGGTTGCTTCCATGTCTTCACTATATGAGATGCACATATCCTTTCAAGTTAGCGTTTTCATTTTTTCTGGGTAAATACTCAATAGTATTTTCTGGGTAAATACTCAATTATTGGATCATTATTTTCCATAGTGGCTCGACCAATTTACATTCCCACCAACAATGCATTGAGGATTCCTTTTTTGCCACATCCATGCCAATATTTGTTGTTTCTTGTCTTCTTGATTTTAGCCAATCTGACAGGTATGAGGTGGTATCTCATTGTGGTTTTGATGTGAATTTCCCTGATTAGTGATGTTGAGCATCTTACCATGTCTGTGGGCCATTTATCTGTCTTCTTTGGAAAAATGTCTACTAAGGTCCTCTGCCCATTTTTTAGTTGGATTGTTGGGGTTTCTTTTGTGATGTGTGGCTTTTTTTTGGTAATGAGTTGTGTAAGTTCTTTACATATTTTGGATATTAACCCCTTACCAGATATATCACTTGCAAATATATTCTCTCATTCAGTAGGTTGCTTTTTGTTTTGTTGGTGGCTGCCTTTGCTGTGCAAAAGCTTTTATTTTGTGTAGATCCCAATAGCTTATTTTTCCTTTTGTTTCCTTTGCGCCTATCTAGAAAAATGTTTATACAGCCTATGTCAAAGAAATTACTGTCTATTTTCTTCTAGGAGTTTTATGGTGTAAGAAAGTAGGTCCAGTTTCATTCTTTTGCATGTAGCTATTTTCTCCGAACCATTTATTGAAGAGACTGTCTTTTATCCACTATATATTCTTGCCTCTTTTGTAATAGTTTAATTGACCATATAATATTTATTTTTCTTTATTTCTAATCTAACTGTATGGGTTTCTGTGCAATTTTCACTAGAATGCAACTAACAAAAAAATGTGCACTTCTTATTCCATGAAAGGCTTCCTATAAATCCAATAAAATGTTTTATACCTTTTCTTATGAGCTCAAGATAAAAGATGTCTTTAAAATGTTTAGATGTTTAAAATGTTCATTTTATACTTCTCTAAGTAAATAGGTAAACATTTGCCCTTCAGGATTGTGATGAGGATTATTTCAAATAAAAGAACATATTAGGGGGCACCTGGGTGGCTTGGTTGGGTTAAGTATCTGCCTTCGGCTCAGGTCATGAGCCTGGGGTCCTGGGATTGGGCACCATGTCAGGCTCCCTGTTTGGTGGGGAGTCTTCTCCCTCTCCCTCTGCCCCTCCCCTCAGCTTCTGTGCACTCTCTCTCTCTGTCTCAAATAAGTAAACAAAATCTTTAAAAAAAAGAGAACTTTTTATGTAAGCACTCCAAAGTCCAACATATAAGACATGTTCAATATATAGTAGTCAGTATTTTGCTCAAGACTTGGATATATATATACTTACATACACATATACACACATATGTATATATGTTCTTTCCATTATACTTCTATGCATGAATACAGAATTTAAACAGATTATATAAATTATCTATTTGTACTTCATCTAATAAGATATGCCACACATGCAAATACATGTACATTTCCCTACTCCCGAGAAGGTTTCAAAAACAAATCCAAGTTACTGAAAATGCAAGGAAACAGAACAAATTACTATGTGGTTAAAAACAAACACACAAACAACCAAGCGGTAGAATAAAGTACTTATCTTAAAAAATGATTAATATATATTTTCTATGTAAAAATATATAAGTACTTTAACTACTGCCCCTATAAAGGGCTATTAAATTGCTACATGTTTGGAACATAGTTTTTAATGACAAATTCATGAAAATCAAAATAAGGTTTAGGTAACCATTTGTATATTCCCTTCAGTTGGCATTCTCTAATCAGGTTATAGTGAATTTTTAGCTTCAAATTTCACAGTGCATTAACTGTTTAACAACAACAAAACCTTATCTAAATGAAATTTATAGTGACAGGAAATGTAACTAGTATATGACCTATTGCTCAGGCCTTGTCTACCTTTCCCACTACCAAGGGCCCAAAGCTGAGATACTGTGGCATAGTAGTAAAGATCATGGGCTCAGGAGATAAACTGCTTAGGTTTGAATCTTGGCACCACTGACTGGCTATGCAACCTTGGCCAAGCTCCTCAATTGCTATATACTTGCTTTGCCCTCCTTAAAATAACAATGGTACCTATTCTATAAGGTTTTGGGGAGTTTTAAATGTAACTGGAATACACTTAAGTGTTCAGTAAGTGTTGACTTTATGCTGACTACAACTAATGCAACATTTTAGGTATATGAATTTGTTGTTATTCTAATTTATAATATTCATTCACTTCCCTTTCATTTACACATCAACTCCTTCCCCCCTAGCAGTGTAGAATTATTCTTAACAAATTGTATGTTATGCTGGGGGCGGGGGAGGAGGCAAATTCCACTTACCATATTCAAATATATAAAATCATCTGTGATTATAGCTATGTTTATAGTTATAGTTATATAGTTATAGTACAGATATACTATACTGTACTATATTTTAGTACTGTACTACTGTACTACTGTTTTAGACATGGAACTTCAAGTAATTTTTAGCTTTAATTTCAATAAAAGCCACTGTATTTTCTCTAACAAAATTTTTACATATGGTATACACTTAAAAATGGATGCTACGGTGGGTCCAAAAATATATTGCTGTAACAATATTATATAGTTAATAAAATGATAAGGCAAGGCAAAAAACACCAACAGCTAAAGCATATTATCCTAAGAAAGGCACACAGTTGTCATCTTGACAAATATCTCCTTTTATTAACATTAAACAATTTGGTGGAGATGATACTTTGAGATAAAACACAGCAGAATGCTCAAGTTAAAGCAATATTTTCAAAGACATCTGAAGATTCAAAAATATATCTTGTTCTGTTGTGTGGAATAGGCATAAACATTCAAGTCAAATGGGTTTATTTCTACTACTTGCCTGCTACAAGAACTTGGGAATGTTCTATAATCTCTCTAACTGGCCTCTCTATAAAATGGGCATGATAATATCTATGTTTCAGAAATGTTCATAAAATTTTCCCATGTTTCATCTACTATTAGCATCTTCCCAATTTCTAAGCTCAAAAGGGTGCCTGCCACATAGCAGGCGCTCAATAATAAATGATGGTTTGCCATGTATGTCTTTTGGTTTGGTATAGGAAAAGCTAAGTCAGTGTCATTTAATGGGAGCGTAGGGGTAAAACTGACAAAAGAAAAATGGCACCATTTAAGGCAACAATTTTAAATATAAATTATATATGAAAAATACTAATCACTTTCATGTTTCACATAGCCAGACATGCTCTTGGCAAAAAATCTTTTGAAATATCATTTAAAAAAAGGAAAAAAGTCAAAAAATGATCACCGATAGTTATTATTTTCCTTTTAAATATTACAACTAAACCCAATGATACCTTGATGTCTTTTACAGACTATAGTTTATTTTTTTTAATTTTTAAAAAGATTTATTTATTTATTTGAGAGAGAGAGAGAGCAAACACATGCACACGCATGAGTAGGAGGGAGTGGGGGCAGGGAGGGGGAGAGCAGACTTTCCCAGAGCAGGGAGCCTGACACAGGACTCAATCCTAGAATGCTGGGATCATGGATCATGACCTGAGCCAAAGGCAGACGCTTTACCAACTGAGCCACACAGGTACCCCTATATAGTTCTTTTCAAAAGAATTTCTAAGGAAAACGTTGATAATCATCAGGAATATTGATCACTATTTCTTGATCTTAATGACAAATATTTAAATTACTGAAAAGGTACCTTTGTATCTTTATTAATGGAAACACTGATTTCATTTACCTTTTGGCTAATGTAACCCATTCTTAACCTAAACTGCAGATTTCTTAGTTCAATGATGAAAAGGTTTCATTTTAAAAAGTGAAAAATCAATTCAAGGCCAAAATAGTACAGTATTGTGTGGGCCAGGTTGAGATATGTCTGAGGATCCAATGAACTAATGTAAATTATGTTACAAACTTTTGACAAATGTTAAGTTGCTATTTTTAAAAAATATTTTATTTTTAAATAATCTTTATCCCCAACGTGGAGCTCAAATTTACAAGCCCAAGATCAAGAGTCACAAGCTCTGCCAACTGAGCCACCCAGGCATCCCCAAAGTAAATCTATATATTTGCAAACACTATTTACTTCAAAGGTTATTTAAAACATTTGGCAATCTAAGATCTTTCTGGACTCTTAAGAAATTATCACAAACCAGAAAATAAATGATGGCCATTCTTCAAACCCTGAATTCAAAATATTTAGGATATGTTTTAAAATCTATTTACTTGCAATGCATTTGAATAAGAATTTATAAAGTTCTTTTCAAGCAGTTGTTTTCAGATTTAACTCTTTTTTTCAAAGCTCTGTCATGCATGCCTTTGCATTTGCTGTTACCTCTCCTTGGACTGAGTTTCCCTCAGATTCTCTCACGGTGAACTCTCTTACTTCATAAAGTCCTTCTTTGACTATCCTAACTAAAATGGCACCCCCTTTTACCCTGTCTTATTTTTATTCATTGTTTTAATCATCTCCTGCCATTAAATATTAAATATTTCTTCACTGTCTATTATCCCATGAGACTATAAGCCTTAATGGGGCAACGACTTTTTCTATTTGCCATCTAGAATGGTTGGTAGTTGACACACAGAAGGCCCAATGATTATTTGCTTAGAAAAGGAAAAGGAAAACATTGTAACCACATCCTCAAGGAGTTCATAGTCTTCATAAGAAACATAAACTTGAAATTTATACTCATAGTTAGAATTTTTATGAAATGAAGTTTTCTTAAGAAAGCATTTAAAAGACTGAATGGATACCAATGTGCAGCCCTAAACCTTATAGATAGGAATGTACTCAAAGTTCCTAAGTCAGTTATCTTAGAACATATTTTTAAGGAGAATTTAAAAGCTGGTGATAAAAATGGTCACAGATACTAAAATGTGGATCACTCAAACTGTACTATTTCTACTATGTTGTGAATTAAGTAGGCTTTTGAGGGTATTTCTTAATCTAATATTTTTGATGGGGAAATGCTTTCCAGGTCACATCCAAATAAAAAAATGTAATAGTTTGTAATACAAACTAGCTCAAAAAATAGATATGCCAATTCTACACAGAGATTTTATTTCCGCTTTGTTCTCATTCTAGCCAAAGCAATAGCTGCTCACTATGAGGAAAGCTGGGAACATGGTGATACCCCCAAAAAGACTTGTTTTCAAGGAGTAGAGATATGAGAGAGGGGCTGAGAGTAGGGGAAAGATCAGGTCTTACCTCCAACCCAGCCATAAAAGTTGCTCATCAATTGGGTATTTGCAACCTATGAAACGCTATATATAGTTTCGCAGAAAAAAATCCTACCATGACAAATCTATACATGAGGGTTGACAAAGTACTAGATAGGTATCTGCCTGGGCATCTTTTCTTTGTGAATTTGCTGTAACTTAATTCATTAAAATCATAAAATTCTAGCACTGGAAGAGGGAATCTTACAGATGGTCTTATTCTTTACTAACCTTCACCGCCTCACCTCCAACACACACACACACACACATTCAAAAATAGAGAAAAATGAAATGAGAGACAGGAGATCACAATGGAACTATCTAAAAGGCTTTTTAAATGACCTTTTTTTTTTTTTTTTTTAAAGATTTGTTTATTCATTCATGAGAGACACAAAGAGAGGTAGAGACATTAAGGAGGGGGAGAAGCAGGCTCCCTGCAGGGAGCCCAATGTGGGACTTGATCCTGAATCCCAGGATCATGCCCTGAGCTGAAGGCAGATGCTCAACCGCTGACCCACCCAGGCATCCCTAAATGACCATTTCTTTAAAAAATTATGTTATTGTAATAATTAAACAATGATTTCATCAATGGAAGCCAAGAAATAATAAAATCCTCTAAGCTGCCAATGGTAAAGTGACAGGGTCCAATCTGAGAAGATGATAGGGGCAAAGTCATGGAAGATGGTGGTGATTGATATCATGGGAGTTTTATTGCTACTGCTACTGTAAAACAGAGATGATTTTTGGTTGTTCATTTTGTTTTGGAGGACAACTGTTTCAAAGCATGGAATTACAGCTGTAAACATATATACAATACATTTTATTCCTTTATCCATATAATAAAAAGAAAAAAACCAAGGGAATATATCCAGAAGATACATTTAGAAGACTAAACAAGTCCTTTTTCTATTATTGTATTCATTTTGAGTTATGGTAATTAAATTTAGGAAATACTGTGTATACAGAACATATTTTATGTGAACATTCTGATGAAATGTCTTAAATACATGAAAAACTAGGTAATTTGCTTGCAAAGAGCTAGTTAGCAGCAAATAAGGACCACAATACTAATTCTTCAAATTCCAAAGCAGCAATATTCTTTATATACCAAAATTCCTCATAATATATACACTACCTAATTTACAAATAGACTATATGCTCAAAGTTTCTTAGAATTCTTTTTTTTAAGGATTTTTTTTTTAATTTTATTTTTAGAAAGAGAGCGCAAGTAAGCAGGGAGGGGCAGAGGAAGAGAGAGAGAGAGAATCCCAAACAGGTTCCATGCTCAGTCCCTTTTTATTAAAAAAAAAAAAAAGTTAATTCCAGTACAGTTAACATACAGTGTTATATTGGTTTCAGGTGTAGAACAGAGTAATTCAACAGTACTATACATTACTCACTGCTCATCATGATAAGTATACACTTTAGTCCCATCACCTATTTCACACATCCCCCTTTTGACCTCCCCTCTAGTAACAGAACACTTATTTTTTAAAAGAGCTTTAGTCTCTTAAAGCTAGAAACAATTCTGTAAAACGATTCCTTGTCATATGCAGTGAAATTCCTCAGCTACTTAAAAAAAGATAAATGTCCTGACATATTTGATAAATTGTATCACTCATAAATCAGTAAGTCAACAGATGTGCTAATGAAAATAACAACTGACCCTCCCAAAGGTATTACTTTCTCAAATTCATGTACCATTTTGCAAATAGAAATTACTGTCTATAAATAGTACTGGAGAAAAATACAAATAAGCCGGGGCAAATTCCTAAAATGCATAGTACAGGGGGTAGCATTATAAATAGCATTATATTCCTATAAAAAGATGTGATTTCTTCTATAATTATCTTTTTCATAATATGGAATCAGAGTTGTTATTTGGTTTCATTAGGACTAAGCATTCTAGGGTACTCGCATCATTTGATAAGAATATGAAATATCTGAAAGAGTACCCAAAATCCATTTAATGAAAACCAGAAAGAAATTCACAAGTATTATTACATATACATATATGTACAAACGCAAAAGAACATTCTAAGTAAAAAGATTCCTAAATGGGCAAAGGTCTTTTCCCTCCTCCTTCTTTTAGAGTTCTAACCCTTATAATAAAAAAACTGTTTTGCTTTAGTATATTCTTTTTAACTCTCAGATTCTGATCCAAGAAATTAGGAAATAATGAATTCCACAAAATCCATTCACAGGAAATTATTTAAAATTCCAACTCATAATGCATATGATACTGTTTCAAAGCTTTATCATAATACAAACTAAAAAGCAAATAGTTGAGAATCATCTAGCAGCAAAAACAGAAGAACTGTAAAACAAAGAAGGGGTCTCAAGAAAAATTTTTAGATTTATAACTTAAGTAAAATTAAGAATATTTTGTACAGAAGTTTACCAATTTTGTCAACCCCATATTAAAAAAAATTGCTTAGTTTAGACTTCCAGAATTTCCTTGATGTGCCCTATCACCCCTTCATATCTCTCAAAAGGGCAAATAAGCACTAGTCTTCATAAAGGAATTCCCATTTAAAAAGTATTAGATTTATGAAAATCATTATAAATTATAGCTTATAAAATTTAATTCAGATAAAAAAAAAACCCATGTTACTATACACCTACCAGTGTTAGGCCGTGATTTGAAGCAGGTAGAAAAGAACTCAGAATAAATAATGTATTCTCATAGGCTTCACAATGTTAGGCATTTCAAGATGAAGGTGATATAACAACCCCCCAAAACTATATGAACTACAAATGTTAAAAAATAAAAATTATAATCCCCCCCAAAATATTGCACAGGTATTTCAGGGCTTTTCATTTGCCAGACTCATGTATGATAAAAACATTTAAAAATCTCACACATGTGAATCTTGCTTTATACAATAGGGTATGTTCCTGAAAACTTTGTGAGTTAAACCTAATTCCAAATCTGCTTGAGAAGCTCCTAAACTAAAATGAATAATTTCTTTAGGAAAAACTACTTATTCTCATTTTATCTGTTTCAAGTAAATCAAATGTGTAGCAATGTGATTTTTCAGCATAAATTTCCAGATTCTGGAAATAATCTTGTCAGAAATTGACTTCTTAGAATAGTTTTATAGAAATAGTTTTACATTTATAGATATATGTATGTACATGTGTATACATATTGTGTATATACATATATAAACACAAAATTACATATAAAAAATGAACATACTTCCTTTTTCATGCAGGGTTGCTGAGACACAGTCCCTATAATTCTCACACACAATTCAAAAAATCAAAAAAAAGTGGATTTATTCTGTGATTCTCCCCCTAACCAGGCACACGATGTATAGTACTGCCAAACTATTTTTAGTTATTGTATACAAATTATATGGAAAACTAACAAAAGCAGGAAAGTGGGGATGAGGGGACTGAATCACAGACTAGTAAGAATTAATAAAACCTTTTTCTATTGAGAATTCACTCAGTGAAATTGACACACTGCCCTTAATTACACAACAGCTTGAAAGATAGTAAATATCTGTCTACATATATTGAATCAATTTCAATACCCAAATTAACTGATTCATAATATTAATAGTCAAAGGGAAATGTTTAGTGACCACAAATGCAAACATACATGTTTACACACACATGCACACGTCTTAATGTCTTAAATGTTAGTTATATTTTCCAGTTGAATATTATGTAGTATAATAACCAATAAAATAAAATGGAATAAAATGGAATTATCCTTTACCAATAGTTTTAATAAAGACAGGGGCAAGAGGGCAGCCTGGGTGGCTCAGAGGTTTAGCGCCGCCTTCAGCCCAGGGCATGACCCTGGAGACCCAGGATTCAAGTCCCTGCATGGAGCCTGCTTCTCCCTCTACCCGTGTCTCAGCCTCTCTCCTCTCTCTCTCTTTTTCTGTGTGTGTGTGTGTGTGTGTGTGTGTGTGTGTGTGTGTCTCATGAAAAAAAAAATAAATATAATCTTAAAAAAAAAAAAGACGGGCAAGAGAACACAAAAATGCAACATAATTAGAAGCTATGTAGGTAGGGATCCCTGGGTGGCGCAGTGGTTTGGCGCCTGCCTTTGGCCCAGGGCACGATCTGGAAGACCCTGGATCGAATCCCACGTCAGGCTCCCGGTGCATGGAGCCTGCTTCTCCCTCTGCCTGTGTCTCTGCCTCTCTCTCTCTCTGTGTGACTATCATAAATAAATAAAAATTAAAAAAAAAGAAGCTATGTAGGTATACAAAATATCTAAAATTAGTTTACTGATTTCATAACTGGATGGCATATATTCCTTACAGAGCAACAAAGGTGCAAAGACTGAAATTTAAACTCTAATCAAGCAATGGTTTGACAGTTCTAATGTCCTACACCTGCCTGTTACCATAACTCAATAAGCAATCTCAAATGAAAAATAATACTGCATATAGTACAATTTTAGTTATAAGTAACAACTGATCGTGTTTAGGAAATGAAATTCTCAAGTGTTCAGAAGTCACTGGCACTCACAAAGACAACAACTTCTGCATTCAAAGAACAGTCATTTATAATAATAAAAAAGGTTTCTGTGGATTCCCCTTATAACATCTTGATTACTGTCATCTAATCATAACACAACTGTAACTAACCTGGCTGCCATGTCAGCTTCTCTTCAAGGGGCTAGTTCTCAATCATAAATCAACCAAATGACTAATTCAACATTGTTAAAACCAGTGAGATGTTTGGAACGATTCCAGTTTTTTACATCTTTCAAAAGGTCAATGTACCTACTCAGTAACAAACTAGACTTATCTTTCAAAATGCTTCCTTCTTTTCTAGGATTGAAAAACAATGTTACCATTTAAATTTAAAATAAACTCTAAATAGTAATTAAAATGTTCATGATGTCTGAAATGGTGACCCACTAAACTATAGTTTCCTATAGTCTTCCTCTTAGGGCCAAAATCACGAATCCCTCCTCCTCCTCTTTCCTGACCATTTAAAATGGTTTTCTACATCTAAAAAACCCATGAAAATATTTATTACTGCTTCTTGCATCAGTCTTAAGTTGCTATAGTAATATTACATAATAACCTTAAAAATATATACACTTTTTCTTTTGCTAAAGGAGCAACTAATGCAAATGAAGCTTAGATACAAACGCTCCCCAAAAATGAGATGCTAACACAGATTAAAAGGATTTAGTAGTTAAAATGTATCTTAACTATTTTCATCTGCTTGCAGTGTTATAAACGATGAAAACCTAGTGTTCGTATCCTTCATAATAAAAATTTATTCTGCACTTTAATACAAAGGCTATGTTGCATAAACAGAGGATTTAAAGCTGTAGCAGAATGGCTGAATGAAAGGAAAATGGCAATCTTTCTGGCTCCAGTAGATGCCATTCCCTATCACACAATGTTTCCCACTCATAAATACATGACAAATACTTCCTCAATCATTTTTTACGAGCAGGGATGCACAGGGGGTAGTCAATGGCTAGCTTGAGGGAAAATAGGAACAGCAGGCGGCAGAAACTGTACAGAAAATGGCTATGTGGTAAATTCTCTTCTGGAACATCACTCAGTTACCCAGTCTTTGATCTTTCAGCTACAATTACACTAACTTCCACAAGATCTGATCCCCCCCCCCCCCCACCAAACATACACACAACCTCAAACCAGATCATTAGATATATATAAAATCTAAAATTTGATTTTATAAATAGGATGACCCATACCTCTACATTTTTATAAATTAAAATTTGCTATTTAGACAAGAGTTTGCTTTCAATTGGCTATAACCATATCATCATCACAACTGGTCTCACAAAAAACATGGGGTGTCTGGCGACAGCTAAATCACAGACTGGCGTCTCCCAAGCAGTCTGTCTACCATTAGGGTCTGGGAAATGGTATTTACTATACAATTAGAGCCAGGGAGTTCTACCTGTAATCATCCAAATACAGGTGTGAGAAGCCCCTTTGGGCAAGGAAACTGACTCATCCCTTTTCATGTAAACTTTGATGTCTGTATTGTTTCATGAAGCCTCAGGAAACCTTACCATTCATACCACGATGATTTATTAACTGAGGTCAAGCAATGAATTTTAAAATTCTTTCCCAAGGATAACAATTTTTAACACATTAATCATAAAATTTATAAGAATTTGAAGTAAGACAGTACTGATTATTTTACAGTTAATTTTCTACTGGAGGACACTGACCAGTCAGAACTGAATTTTCACGTTAAGTTTATGCTTTCTAGAACACTACCAATAAAGAAGACAAATTCAGTTTCCTATCAGGAACACAAAATGTCTTAAAAGTAATATCAACAGGGCATTTTTAGTTGCAGTAATTTCACAGAATTTATTCTAATCATTTATTGGAGTTAACCATCTGACATTAATTATTGTTTTGGCTTCCAGTCTATGAATGTTTATTTTTCAGTTTAAAGCTTCTCACTCTTTGATATCATATGGAAATGAGAATTTTTAATGGAAAATTGAAACCATGTGCATCTAAGTACTTAATGAAGTACAGGGAAAAACCGACAATATATTTTAGGAGAACGCAGATATTTTGCTTTGGATAGTTTTGATTTGTTTGTATGACTTAATAGTATAAAATACTGAGGGTCCAGTGAGGCAAGTCAAAGTGAGTGCAATGCCAAATGTGTACATGCCCACATGTTACATGAACACATGAGTTTTTGAAGTTACTAGTTAACGAAAAGAAACCTAGTACATGGGTTACATCATGTCAAAAATGGTAACACATGAATGCACAGTTTTTACCTTTGTACACTTTAAAAGTATTTGAAACAGATACCTGATCTTCCTCTCCCCCTCTCACACACAGTTTTTTAAATTAAAAATAAACTTTTTTTTTGGCATTTGGTCTGGATTTTGAGTTACCCCTAGCTATAATCTCAAGTGCATATTTTAAGGCTACATGTAACACAGTATCAACACAGTTAGAAATTCCCAGTTTAAAAAGTTTAATTGCTCTAACTACATTTATTCTCATTTTGCAAAGGAAACAAACAATAATGTCTATTAAATTTAAATTTAATAAGTAAATTCGCATGATTCAATATTGTCTAATTTAATTCTGTTTGTTTTTTCTTAAGTTCTCTCAGTGTAGATCAGTTAGGAGATTCATCTCAGAATGTTCAAAACCAGACAAAGCTTTCTTAACCATTTTAAACTTTTTATTAATGAGAAAGATATTAAAATCTAACATAGCAGTAAGTTCACATGTATATGTGTTTGTGTGTGTAGAGATAGGATATGTCTGCATATTTCTGAGGGGAGAAAACTTACCATTTGTTTTTCTTTCTAATGTAGTCTTTTTCAGAAAGATTAACCAAGTAGACCATTGGTTTTGAAGTCAGAAATAAGTGTTTATTCAACACTTCGATCTACAGTGAGAGATAAAGAATCCTTTTTAAAAGTTGAGTAAGTCATTGAATAACTTGAAAGTAAACTCTTTTCAAACAAGTAGCCATTTTCATTTTCCTAATTCTTGTTTCTAAGGGATCAGCAGTTATGAAATATCATGAGTAGGGGGAGAGAAAATATAACAACAAGCCTGGGGATAAGCAATCATTGATAGAAATAATGTTTAACTAGATATTAACAATAATAAAATATAAAATAATGAAAAATCTAAATTGTTCTCCAAGAAATCAAAGCCAAGACAGAAAGAGAAGGCATGATATTTGTAACTTACCTCTTTGTCGTTCCAATCATGATAGAAGCGAACAGGTTTCTTTTGATCTATAACCCAGGATTTGACTTTGCACATTATATCCTGCACAATATTGAGAAAAAAAGTAAACACAAGATGAACACTAGACACTTGGATACTAAATATTAAAATTAAGTTTTCAAATCTTCAAAATAAAAATTCAGGTTTTTTTGAAAGGGGAACTAAGTCACACATGTAATCATTTTTCAATATCTCATTAAAAATCTAACACCAATAAACATTGTTGTGGCACTAACATTTTAATATATAAAATGTGGAATACTAGCAAAATTAGTAACAGTCTTAAAGATTTCAAGATATTTCATATACACCAAAGACTGTAAGAGTAAATAATATTTCAACATCACCTAGTGATGCCACTTGCAAAATAAACATGCTATTAGGAAATGGAGGGAGGGGGAATACTGGAAAGAGACTGAATTACAATTTTTTCCTTAAAAAGAAAAACAAACAAAATAGGCGAAATTGAACCTATTATTGATGATTTACCCTCCAAAATATGAAATCAACTGACCAAACCCTTTTAATTCTGAATTAATTTTTTGCCAACACCTTCTTCCTGCCCACTTCTCCTGTCCCTGCTCCAACACCGCCCCCCCACCCAACCTGCCAAAGCCTCCATTACACAATGGCAAGAGCCCTGCACTGGTGACCTCCAACCAGCTGCATTCACTTTCAGAACATCTCTCTCTGCTGGAAATCTAAAGGCCTTTTAGTTAGCAAGCTAGTGTGCATTCAGAAGGAGTAACTGCAGGAAGAGCCCAATGTGCTTTGTTTCTCTAGCCTTTCTTCACAGAAAGATTAATCATCTGTGAAATGGAAACGGCAAACAGCAAGTGACACAAACTGAACCCTTCAAGTCTTTCCTCATCAGTTTTGTGGTTCTGAATCTAAAAGCTGCGTGTGGCAAGGTTCTTCTTACAGGCAGGTGTTAATAAAAGGCTCTTGGGTCTGAAAGGTCAAACTTAGCTCTTCCAGAAGAAGTGCGTTTGAGAGTCATCTGGTTTTTTGTTGTTGTTGTTAAAGATAATTTATGGATATATTTTAAATATGCATTTCTCACAAATTTATTGAAATACACAATTATTAGTAATAGATTTTTTGGGTTTTCATCGATGTATTTACCATAAATCAGTTATTTTTCTATAAATATCTACTTGTATAAATTACCTCAATATTTAGTATACCTTCCTTCCAAATCTTGCTGTTACCAACAGGAAAAATAAGGAAAAAGCCCTATGTCCTTAGATCCTGATTTGAAACTCTCCAGGAAAAGGACTTCCCACAGATTTTAACAAGGAAGGGGCAAGCTGAAAACTTTTAATGAAATCTAACATGTTCTGCTTAAGAATAATCACTTTTACTCTTCTATAACTGAATTTCACTCATAAATGTTTAAAAGTGGCTAATGTAACACCATTTCCTACAAGGAGAAGATCAAAGTGCTATATTACAAATGCATTATGATTAAAAAAGCCCTGTGCAGCCTTGCTATTAACTGTTCTTTAAACCCTAAAAGGCTTCCCATAGATCTCACTTGGCACTGCATATACAACCTTTGACAAGTAATGTAGACCATTTTTATTCATTGCCTAAAATTGTAGGCAATTATGTGCGTCACACTGGCCACCTGCAAATTCTGAATGCCTGCTCCAGTTGTCAGTGCAAAAAACTAATGTCGGAGGGGATTAATCTAGGGGGAGAGAGTCCTCTTTAATGGCTCCAGCAGGTGAAATGGCCCAGCTGGTTACTATGATGAGTGGCCAGAACAGCTTATGTAGAGACACGCAACAAGATTATACAAAAGAAGGAGAAAACAGTGGTACCATCTTATATTTGGTTCCATTAGTTTTTTCAATTAAAGAAAGAAAAGAGAAGAAAATAGACAAAAGAAAATCAAACCAAAAATAAGGAAGGAAATTAAATTTTAATCATACAAAAAGTGTAAAATACTTTTGTAACTATAAACATTTTTACAAAACCAAAAGGCCTCAATAAATGCTGATCATTAGTGAAGGAATTTCAGTATTTCTCTTTCATTTTAAATTAACTACACAATCACTCCACACAGTGAAATCTTATCACAAAATCTTTTTGGCATTAGTTTTTTTCCCCCTCATACCAACACACCATACTACAAATTAGAAACAAATTTGAAAGAGAACTTATAATTAAAGTTCTCAAACAGTATATTCATTAAAGCCACATTCAAACCTTTTAAGAAAAATTTATAGATTATAACCAAATATTTTGACAAGTTGAAAGTAAAAATGTTTTAAAATTTAAAATGTTTTCTTTTTTACCCAGTACTCTTAATTATCTCCATAAGATTCAACAGCCAAGAAAAGACACCTTAGATTATTAAAAGATGCCAATTTACTTAAGACAAAAAAGACCACTCTCAGATAAGAATTTTACATAAATGATCATTATATGTGTTGTGCTATTTCTCTTACAGAAAAATTAATTTTAATTTTAGCAAAAAAATTAAAAGATGTTTTATGTTCCTTATCTGAAAAACTTCTAATCATATGAATAAAAACATTTGGACATATTTGTATGTAATATTTAATGGACTAAGTTTTTTCTTATGCTTATATAAACACACATGTAAATACTTATGATGAGAACAAGAACAGGTTCCAGTTAACTGAATATCGTTAACTGAGAAAATAACCTAATACATACTTAACCTACTCCTAACAATTCAGAATACAATAAAAACATAAGGATACCTTAATGCTTGAGGCATCAGAAATTACTTTAAGATTTCATAATTTCATTAGCAGTATCATTATGCAGGAATACAGATGTAGGAGGATAACTTTTGATAACTTTAACAAAGTCCTCACTTTCAAAATCCTACATACATAATGAAGATCAGGAAAAACTTCATGGATATTTGAACTTCTTGGTTATTTTGCTGTGATGTGAGAATACTGATTGGAGAGGCAATAGCTTAATGCTTAAGTGTGAAAATAAATCCTAGGTCTACCATTAACCAGGTCTGTGATCTATTACTTCATTGATAAACACAGATGATGGCACTATCTACTCCTGGGAATTGTGAAGATCAAAAGAGATAATGCATATAAGGTATATAGCACAGTCCTTGGCACAGAGTAAGTTCTCATTAAATGTGAGCTGTTGACATTGTTATTATGATACTGAAAGATTAAACACTAGTCATCTACAAAATGGCAACATATTCCCTTGGATATTCCCTTAGAGCACATAAGGGAATTCTCCAATCTGAATATTGTTCATTAGTCCTTTTCTTTAAGTTTTGTTGAAGGTTTGCCAAGAATACTGGCTTTTTTTTTTTTTTTTTTTTTAAGTGAAATCTCAATTCAGGCTTCTAGTCTTAACATTCTACAAGAACTAGTTTTTACTGAACTAACTACCTTTTAACTAAAAAGAAAATCCAAACTTAATCTTGAATTTCTCACTCATATGCTTTGACTCTTCTTACTAATTGTCTCACATTTAACTTAAGAAATGCTTTATTTTCTTGATGTATTTTATTATTGTTGTTAATAGCAGTTGTAATGTTTCTAGGCTCACAGAGAACGTGTGACTTGCCTAAATTCCCATAGCCAGTAAGTGGCAGAGCTAAGATTCAAATTCAGGTCTAAATGACTAAGAAATTCATGTTCTGTCCAATCACCTTTGCCTATTTGTCTTCCTTCCTGTTCTTCTAGTTGCTCTTTGTTTAGCCTAGTTATTCTTAAGGTTGCTATTCCTCATTCTTGGTCCAAGGTCATCAGGGAAATTTAATATTCCTACTATCCAGGTATAATAACTGTCAATTCATGTATCACAAAAATAATTATTTTTCTTTGCACACAATAACATAACTGACTTCCTAAGACTACATACTAGACTTCTCTATTTTAGTATTCTCTAGTTTCCATAGCAAGAATTATTAATCTGTGACCCATAAGTAGATTTCAGGGGTTCCCTAACATCCTAAAATTGTACATAAAGTTCTATGTTTATGTTCCTTTGAGGGATGATGGCACATATCTTCCAAATGCTTTTTAAAAGGGATTCATGATCCAAAAATCCAAGAACCAGAGTTGTGATTTTGTAGCAATACTCAAATACCCCAACAATAGCCAATTAAGTAAATATTCTAGGTCCATGGACTCCCAGACCTGAGGTCCGTAGACACTAACTTAAAATTTGTTTCACGACAAATACCCACCATTTGCTTCAACGTGGATGGAACTGGAGGGTATTATGCTGAGTGAAATAAGTCAATCGGAGAAGGACAAGCAGTGTATGTTCTCATTCATTTGGGGAATATAAATAATAGTGAAAGGGAATATAAAGGAAGGGAGAAGAAATGTTGGGAAATATCAGGAAGGGAGACAGAACATAAAGACTCCTAACTCGGGGAAACAAACTAGGGGTGGTGGAAGGGGGGAGGAGGGCGGGTGTTGGAGGGGAATGGGTGACGGGCACTGAGGTGGACACTTGACGGGTTGAGCACTGGGTGTTTTTCTGTATGTTGGTAAATTGAACACCAATAAAAATTAATTAAAAAAAATTTTAAAAAAAAGGAAAAAAAATAAAATAAAATAAAATTTGTTTCAGCCAGACTTTGACTCAAAACTCATCTGTACTGATCAACATGATGCTGATAAAAATTCTAGCCATTATAATGTAGAACATAATTCTAGTTAAAATTATAACAGGGATGTTGGAGAATGTTAAAAATTGAATATATCAGGGCAGCCCTGGTGTCTCAGCGATTTAGTGCCACCTTCAGCCCAGGGCATGATCCTGGAGTCTCAGGATCGAGTCCCACTTCGGGCTCCCTGCAGGGAGCCTGCTTCTCCCTCTGCCTGTGTCTCTGCTTCTCTCTTGTCTCTCATGAATAAATAAATAAAATCTTTAAAAAAAAGAATTGAATATATCATTATTCTAAAGAAATGAACTGCTTGAGAGTAAACAATATTTAGAGAGAAAAATATATGACTTGCCTTGCTATGTATTAAATCATTAAGCTACAGTAATTATAATAGTGTGATACTAGCACAATAAGAGATTTGGATTAGGAACAGCCGAAAAGCCCATTATTTTCAGGTTTGTTAAAAAATTATGGGACATTCATATTCATAAGAACATTAATTTTGCCATCAAAAGATTAGGGTTTGAGTTCTGGTTCTACCACTTCCTGTGTAACTTTGGGACAGGTTACTTGTCCCAACAACGTTACTTAACAATGTTACTTAACGATGTTACTTAATGTTTCTGTTTTTTAAAATTGGGATGGGAAGATTCCAATTCAACACATGGTGATTATGAGGATTAAATGAAAAAATACATGTAAAGTAACTGCCTCAACTCCAAGCACATACCTAATGCTCAAAAGGTATTAAGTATTATTATTTATGGCAGGATGCATAATGTGATTCCATTTGTCGTTTTGAGACAACATATAATACATATAAACAAATGTACTCAAATAATGAAACTGGATAGATGCCATACCAAATTGTTAGCAACAGAAATTTCTAGAAGATTGGATTCCAGAGATACTTTCCCTTTCTGCCTACAATGCTGTTTTATTTATTTTAAACCAAAAAAAAAAAAATCATCTTTACAATAGCCAAAAAAAATTAAGATATTTACAGTGTGAGGGGGGAAGGGAGGACTTCATCTATTCACTGCTCACCATCTGTAATCCTAAAATTTGATGACTAAATAGAAGAGACCTGGCAATTTATCAAGGTGACTCACTCTTATTCTGTAATAATTATAGCTTCCAAGTCTGATACGTCCCTCTAGCCAAATCCATTATCCCAATACCTGATGCTGACACCCAGATGAGTTGGTCTGTGCTGGTTAGGTGGCTTTAACTAATACACAGTCAACAATGCACTCAGACCAAAAGAATGGAGGCCAAGGCTTCAGCTCAAAATAGTCTGGCTAGGAGGAGTACA
This sequence comes from Vulpes vulpes, assembly GCF_048418805.1. Lineage (NCBI taxonomy): Eukaryota > Metazoa > Chordata > Mammalia > Carnivora > Canidae > Vulpes > Vulpes vulpes. The sequence continues at coordinate 19,063,612 of NC_132782.1, forward strand.
GTAATACAACTTCTTGCTCCAACCCAGAATATCCCCTTTAAATATTCCAAATTGGGGAAAGACCAATCTGTGTTTTCTCTCATGAAATAGACATCCATTGTGTATTCTAACTTGATATTTAGGATCTGCCTGAATCAGAATATTAAACATCTGTTGCTCTACTAAATGAATGTTGTTTATGGAAACCAAAGTATTGATTCTTGACTACTATCTTTTTACATATTTCAGTGACTAAAACTCCCAGAAAAGAATCAACAAAGGACTCAACTAAGAAAACTGGCAGCAATGCTCTACGTGTGTGTATGTGTGTGTCTATGAGTGTGTAAGGAAGATGTCATTCAAAAATTGAAATAATAGGTTAATTCAATCAATAATCTGGGTAAAATGTACATTGGTAATTGTGGGTTTTCAGTTATGTAATTCACTGAAGTAAACAGTGAAAATTTAACATAGCAAAGCTCTTGGCCTATCAGCCATTACACTGAGTGGCAACCAAAATAGATATGCAATTCATTCTTGAGGTATAGATTTCAGGAGGATTCGAACATTACTAAATAGAAGAAGGCAACAATCCTGTATGATCCCTGTAAATAAGTCTGAATGGCTAGGATACTTGGGTGGCTCAGCAGTTGAGCACCTCCCTTCGGCACAGGGCATGATCCTGGAGTCCTGGGATCGGGATCGAGTCCCACATTGGGCTCCCTGCAGGGAGCCTGCTTCTCTCTCTGCCTGTGTCTCTCTGCCTCTCTCTCTCTCTCTGTGTGTGTCTCTCATGACTAAATAAATAAAAATCTTAAAAAAAAAAAAAAGAAAGAAAAAATCATTCCTTTCTATTACTCTGCAGTACCATCTTCACCACAAATCAAATTGTATTTGTGTCTGTATATCCATTCTGTTGCTCATGTTCACTGTTAGGCAAGGCGAGAAAGTGTAAGTCAGGCAAGGCTAAATCACAAAGAAATCTGTGAGCCATGGATTTTATGTTGGCAGTATCTTTACAGGAAGATGGTGAGGTATTTTAATCAAGGGAATAAGATAGATCTGCACTTTATATTTGTGGAAAAGAAGGGCAAAGTCAGTTAAGCCGCAAAAATAAAGCAAGCATAATGAAGCTCAAACTGAAAAAGTCATGAAAATAGGAGGAAAAGATATAGGGAATATTTGGGAGATAAAATCAATAGGATGGGATGTAATGGTAGAGGAGAAAGAGGAATCAGATATTAGTTTTCAGTTCAAGTAATTCGGTTCTATTAACTGAGGTAGAGACTGAAAACAGGCTATGGAAGAAAGATGAATGAATGCAGTTCAGCCTCACCACATACTTGTAATACCTTGTTCTTTCAGAAAATAATCCTTTAAGTCATATAAGAATAGTTCTTGAAGGATACATAAACTCTAGAGAGGAAAAAAGTATAAATGAGAAGACAGAAGTAAGAGAATTATGTTTTACAGTATACCCTTTTGAATCTTGTGAAAGATATACCTACTACATATACAAGTATTTTTAATGATTTTTTAAAGTTTTACATTGATCAACTTTAAAAACTGCCATAAGAATAATAGAAGATACCTGTTAATAGCTGTATCTTTTGGGGGACATTAATTATTTAACTCAGAGATACTGACAGGAAAGAAAAGGCTCAATTACAATTTCTGGTTGCCTTCTTTGGTTGTCTAATTTAAATTGTTAGTTCTATGAATATTTTTTAAGTGTGATAATTTCCAAATAACTGATCAATACAAAATAAGTTGTTCTTTAAAGCCTCTTACTTACATTTTCCAAATTTTGTCTTTCCAGATGAAATGTGTATATATTTAGAATAGATTTAAAAATCAACCTTGGCGGCACCTGGGTGGCTTAGTAAGTTGGGCATCCAACTCAAGACTTTGGCCGAGGTCATGATCTCAGAGTTGTGAGGTTGAGGTCGCATTAGGGGAATTTGCTTGAAATTACCACTGACTCTCCACCTGCTGAAATGCGCGTACCTGCCTGCATACCCGCATACTTTCTCTATCAAATCAATCAATAAATAAAATCTTTTAAAAAAATCAACCTTGATCTTAATGCCCTTGTGTTAATGTTATATCATAAACCATCTTCCAAAAAGATATGTTGAAATCCTAACTCTTGGTACTCAGAGTTTGATCTTATTTGAAAATTAGTTAAGATAAGGCCATACCAGAGTAGGGTAGACCCTCAGCCCAATTATGAGTGGTGTCCTTATAAGAGGGGAATTTGGACAGAAACATGGAGAGACAGAAGCAGAGACTGAAGCTATATACAGCAACAAACCAAGGGATGTCTAGGGCTACCAGAAGCTAAAAAGACAAGAAAGGATTCTCCTCAGGATTCAAAGGAAGTATGGCCCTGCCATGCTGACACTTCAATGTCAGACTTCTAGTCTCCAGACTGTGAAATAATACATTTCTATTGTTTTATTCCAGTTTGTAGAATATGTTATGGCAGCCCTAGGAAACTAATTCACTTGGCTAATACCAATAGGAATGTTTATTGCACACTTGCCGTCTTTAATGCCTGTTTTATCACAGACAGCAAGACCCACTATAAAAGATGTCTTTATGTTAGAATATATCAATCTTAGGAGAGATTCTGTTTTAGCATATAAAAGTTCTAATCTGGGGTGCGCCTGGGTGGCTTAGTCAGTTAAGCATCTGCTTTCAGCTCAGGTCATGATCCCAAGGTCCTGGGATGGAGCCCTGAGTCACATCAGGCTCCCTGATCAGTGGGGAGTCTGCTTCTCCCTCTGCCCCTCCCCCTGCTTGTACTCTCTCTCAAATAAATAAATAAATAAAATCTTTAAAAAAAAAAAAAAAAAAGAAAGAAACTCTGAGGCACCTGAGTGGCTCAGTGGGTTAAGGGTCTGCCTTGGGCTTAGGTCATGATCCCGGAGTCCTGGGATCGAGCCCCACATTGGGCTCTTTGCTCAGTGGACAGCCTTATCCCTCTCCCTCTGGCTCTGCCTACTTGTGCTATCAAATACATGAATAAAATCTTTTTTAAAAAAGTTCTAATTTAAGTTTTTCCTGCTTATTTACAAAAAATACAAATGACATCCAAATTGAGAAAATGGAAATTCATAAGAAGAGAGGCTTGAAATGTTGAATTTTTGAAAGACTATCCAGAAAACGGACACATCTGAATGAATATTAAGGAATATTCAGATACAGAGTAAATAAAATGACCTAATTTTTTTATGACTTTCAAGTAGTTATCTTTTTTGTAGCCTATGATCTATGTCCAATTACAGTCCCGCCAATCATTTTATTTTTTTTCCACCAATCATTTTATACCTTTAGACCATTTGTTAGAAAATATAAGGAAGTTGTTTTTTTTTTTTTTTTTCCAGAACTCTCTTACAAGAAAGTTAATATAATCACATAGGTACTGTCTTGGGAAAACTAGAGATAAATCTGAAGCAATGAAAAATATAAAACATTACCAAATTAAACCTGTGATACCCCAAAATAACTAAAAAGAAATACAACGATTAGGACAAAAAATTAAAAGGCACATTGGGTGAAGGGATGTATAGCAGAGACTGCTGTCTGTCCATACATTCCCTCTGCCCTCACGGGTCCAGTACATGCTAATGGCTTCTTGCTGTAAGGATCTATAACTCTCCCTAAGCATCATGGTCAGATTATACAGACATCAGGTGTCAGGGAGTTAACAATCCTAGAAGCAGCCCATACCCAATGACTGATGGATATTAGTAGATAATCACCCCAGTATCCTCATCATTCCAACAGAAAAACTACAAGACACTTTCTACACTGTTTTCCAGAAGTTCCTAACAGAACTGAGCCCCAGCTACTCAGGTTACCTGCTTGTTTACATATAATGTCTCAGTTTCCTTCCCTTCCTGGTCTTAATTTCTCACTCCCTGAAGTGTGCCTCCTAAAATAGCTCCTAAAGAAACCACCTGCACTCCCAATTGTTGCCTCGGAGTCTACTTCTGAGGAAACCCAATCTAAGATATTAACCTAAGTTTAGATTAAAAGGTAAAGGGTCTCATATATGACTCAAAATGGCATTGCAACTGCAAATAACACAGTCTTGAGAAAACTCCTAATGAGTTTCTTCTTCGCCTTTGTTTATAAATTACATTGTTCACATAATTTTTCAGGTTAGTGGAGATGGAATTGATCCTAAAGCCTATAACTTCTCATAAACTGGTTAGCTGTGGGAAGATGAAGAGAATTAAGACTGGTAAGTAATGGGAATATTTTTGGGTGCTAATAATGTTCTATTTCTTGACATGCAAGTAGGTTTTACTAGCCTTTATTTTACAACTATTTTTTTATTTTATTTTTTTTTTAAGATTTATTTATTTAATCATTCATGAGAGACACAAAAAGAGAGAGAGAGAGAGGCAGAGACACAGGCAGAAGGAGAAGCAGGCTCCATGTAAGGAGCCCGATGTGGGACTCAATCCCGGGACTCCAGGATCACGCCTTGGGCCGAAGGCAGGTGCCAAACCGTTGAGCCACCCAGGGATTCCCCTATTTTACAACTATTTTTTAAATACATAGAGGTCAATACATTTTTTAGGAATTTTACAATTAAAAAAAAAAAAAAGACAGGGGTGCCTAGCTGGCTGTCAGTAGTAGAGCATAGACTCTTGATCTCAGGATCATGAATTCAAGCCCCATGTTGGGCCTAGACCTTACTTTAAAAACAAAAACAAAAACTTATTGGTCCTGCAGTCAGATTGATCTGGTTGAAAAACTTGGCCTGCAATTTACTAAACATGAAATCTTTAGCAATTCATAAAACTTCTTGAAATTTAGGTTTCCTCAGTTTAAACATGGAGATAATATGTATACTTGATGTTGTGAGGTTTAAATAAGATAACATATATAAAAAGTGTCCAACAATGCCTGGCTCAATAAATAAGAAAAATAAGATGTCCCTTCACTAAATGATTCAGAATTGTAAAAGATCTTAATTCTCTTCAAATTGAGTTACTGATCCAACCTAAATCCTATTTTTGCTAACAACTAAAAAAAGGTTCTTAAAGCCATGTGTTTTACCATATTTACTGTACCGGGTTTGCTATAAGAATGTACAGCATACATTCTCAGTGAGGGTGATATTATTCCTAGAGGAGCAAAAGATTGATTCTTATGGATGAAAAATACTTAGTTATTAAAATGGCTTGTGGCCCTCCAAAACTCAAGCCTATCCAACAAATCCTTACTCATTAGTATTTAATTTCTCTCATTAGTGAGAGGTTAAATTAATTTTAATTAAATTTTAATTAAATTTTTTCCCTAGGGACAGTGATAGTGGAAAAAAAAAAACCACTAATCTATAATTTATTCTGAAGCAGCTAAATCTAATATGAGGAAAGTAAACGATGGAATTTTCACAGTTTTGGGAAACAAGAAAATTAGCTTATAATGCTTTCTATCTATCCAGAAGAGCTGAATGGGAAAAGGGAATAGGGAATGGGGAGGTGTTCAGATTTTTTCATAAACACAAGTCCAAGCAATGCTTTCAAATCAGAAATTTTAGGAATATGCTTAGAAATAAGAAAAATACTATTACAAGGAATTTTAAAAAGCACTCAACATATTAGTCTTCTTTGAGAGAAAAACCCAGGAAATGGTAGCCCAAGAATTTAAGAAGAACCTGATGTTCCTTTCTCTCATTTCAGTAAAAAGCAATATTGATTACTTTTAAGAGTAATGTTTCTGAAAGACATAAGGATGTCAGTAAGTTTCAATAAACTAAGGAATGACTGCTTAAGACTTTATTCTAATCACTACCATGCTGTTTGGGGCAGATGAATTGCTTTCAATCACAACATCTTTCTCACAACTTTTTCCCTTTTATAAAAAGGAATATTTTTCATACCCATACTTTTAAACCCCTTCTCTGTCCTAAATTTTATACAAATTCCCTCAGATAAATCTCCCTCCTTTTCTCTATTCTATTTGAATAGGAAATACCTGTATAGCCATGATGTTAAGAGAAGTAAAATGATTTGCACTTGTTCCAGACTACCATGGAAATCAGGTCTCCCTGGTTCTAAGACCACACACTATCAACCATAATTTACTGATAGTATACTCAAGTTTTAAAGGCTGATTCTGTAATTGATTTCTTCCTTAAGGGTGTAGAACTTCCAAGGGTGCCTGGATGGCTCAGTCAGTTAGGTGTCAGACTCTTGGTTTCAGCTTTGCTCACAATCTCAGCGTCATGAGATCAAGTCCTTTGGAGAAGTTAGTCCTCAGTTCAGAATCTACTTGAGATTCTCTCCCTCTCCCTGTGGCTCTCCCCTAGCTGCTCCCTCTCTTAAATAAATAAAATCTTTAACAACAATAACAACAAAAACGAGTATAGCACTCCCTAATCATGAGTTTTCCAAACATATTACATATTAATAAAAAAGGGAAAAGATGTTTCCAGAAACAAGAAAATTAAAAATACACATATGTATTAAAAATACATGAAAAATTAAAGATAGAAAAATCCTTCCCATAACAAAAAAACACAAGAAGAAAATACAATTTAGGGAAGATATTACTAAATGAGGAAATAAATAATTTTTTAAGAAGATTTTAAGTATTCTCTACACCCAACATGGAGCTCAAACCCACAACCCCAAAAATCAAGAGTAGCACTCTCCACTCACTGAGCCAGCCATGTGCTCCAAGAAAATATATAATTAAGGCCATTGATTTTTTAATGTAAAAGACCACCTGACCATGCTTAAACTAAAAGCTTCAAAACTGATTTTTGAAACATTATACTATGACTAATAATTATTCACTGTAACGTGATAAAAACACATTTGAATATTAAAGACAATGACATGTGATTTTCACTCCATAAAGACTAAAATTCTTTCTAATAGTACATTCAGTCAACCGCTATGGAAGACCAAGTCCTTGTATAAATCACTTCTTCAAATCCACAACCTCATATATTTAGTTGGAGCTCTAAATCCGTAATTTTTTCATCATTAAACTACACTTCTCTAACATTAAAACTTGAGGATATACATAGAAACTACATGAACACTCAATATTACTGCTAAATATGCTTGCTAAGAACACCTTAAATAGCCTGTCATCATGACCCTTTGTTGCCAAAAGAAAATGAGGGTGCTCCATGGTTTTTTAACAGAATTATCCTTGGATTCAAAAATTCTATAACAATATTAGACACTTTATTAGATGCATTATTTTAAAAACTTTAATCAAAAAATGAACTCAAATATCAAAGAAGCTATAAATTTTTACTTACATATTCAGGTTTTAATTTTTTATCTCCTCCTCTCACAGCCACTTTTTCTAGTTTATCTATAATGGGCCCAATCATTTCCTCATCTTTAAGCTGAAGCTCTTCGTGTATTATTTCTATATCTCGAATAGGATCTACACTTCCTTCAACATGCGTGATATCATCATCTTCAAAAGCACCTAAAATGAATTAAAGAGAAGCAATCCAATGAACAATACAGAAGGCCATTATTAAAGATTCCTAGAAGGTTAACAACTTATTTAAATTATTCTGAATTCTCGCAAGTAGGACACAGTATATATTTTTTTGTTCTATTTAGTAATATTTAGGGCACTGGCAACAAAACAGTAATTCAAGAGCCTCAACATTTCAAAAACTGATTGAAATAAATAAAATTATGATCTATACAGAAAGAAAATTATGCTCCAGAACTACTGCTATTTTCAGGTTTGGTACATTAAAAGATACTGAATTCCAGGCATGAGAGCCTGAAGTTCTAAACTGCACTGTTAGGGTTTCCAAGGGAAACCAGATTTGGGGTGGGGGGGGTGGGTGAAATCATCTGGCAGACCTCTTCCCTGCTTCAATCTACTTTATCACTGTGGTTCTGACGGTGATTAGATAATGAACCACTCAGACACACAATTTACACAGCAGCTAATTTCATCGGCCTGATTTGAGGGTATGGTTTTTAGGGGGCTATCAAAGAAGCAGATGAAGGTGCATTTGTCATATATGAGTGACAACCATTCACACTATCTGAACAAAATGGTGCTGGCCCTTATTAGAAACACATGCTATTATCACATATTTAAAGTGCAGTTGAAGCCATAATTTCAAATTGCCAACTGGAAACATAAGGGTAAAACAACCAGATATTACTGAAGCATGTGTACTGACTTTATGCCCTTTTGAAGACATAATGTGGCAACATAATTCAACTGGGATTTACTCAAATTACCAGATAAAGAACAGTATCACAAAAATGAACAAATACTGAAAAATATTAGAAACAGAAAGCAGTGATATACCCACAAAACAAAAAACACATTTATAAATAAATTAATTTAAATTACCAACTAGACTACATACCCAAAATGAGATGTTTTCAAACATAAAGCATTGATTACTTTAGATAAAGATATCATAGGAATCATGAGACCATTTGATTGAGTTTAATAAGAGGAAAACAGTGACCATAGCTTATTCTTCCATACTGAAGACCAAGATGTTCCCATTACCAGTTACAAATAATTTTTAAATATAATTTTCTAGAATTAAAAATAATTAAGCTGTCTGTACAACTATTCAATAATATAAATTTAAAAACACAAGGTTTTGTTGCAAGTAAAATATAAGTACTTATAACAGTTAAGTATTCTTAATATAATAAATAGCGCCACATAAATTATATGAACAAAACTAGTAAGAAATGAGGATGTAGATTATATCGTATTAGTAAACACACTGGACAGACAGTGATTTAGGTACATTTTTTGAATATTTGGAAAGTATGAAAAAAGTCTTCCTGGAAGCACAATGATATTTATCACATTTGGAGGCATCTTACACAAATGACACAATAAAGTAGGGAAATAAAAAGTTAGTTTCATGGCAGAGCAACAAAGACAGTACAGTATGGTCAGTTCAGTCATAAAAATAACTACACTTTTTATGACACTCCAAATGAAAAATATCCTATACAGTCATCTTTAAGTAAGAACCAATGAGTTAACTATAGTGATGTCTGCAACAACAGTAAATGCATCAGTAGGTTTTAAATGGCAATTTCTTAATTGTAACCCTCAATTTTAACCAAGTAGATAACAAAGAGAAACTTAGGAATTGCAATTCTTCTGGAAGCTAAGAAAATAAAGCTCTCTGATCATCTGAATTAATCCAAGCAGAAAACTAGAATAAAGGGAAATACCACTTGTCTATCTTACAACCTTTTTAAATTATCCTCTAGATTGCACTTTGCCTGGAATCTGTCAAGGATTAGTCTAGAAAAGAAGTTATGACTGTCTCATCACCAATCCATTTCCCTACTATAAGAAAAAAATTCAAACCACAGACCCTGTACATTCTGGATTGCACTGCTATTCCTATGCCTGAAAGTTAGTATTCTTATTTATTATATTCATTTGCATGTAATGTGGGAACATACTATGAGAACAACTTAAATTTATTTTTTATAATATTGGCAAAAATTAAGTAAAGGGAACATTAAAGTTACCCTTTAAAACTGAATATCCTTGTGATGAAATGAGACAACTGTAAAATAGAAGTTTACAGAAATTTGGTGGCCATATGAGCAACTTCCCATTTCTTAGAACTAAAAAGTTAGAGATTACTTCCCAAAGAAAGATATGCTCCTAGGTCAACAGACTTCACTGTACACTTACCTACGTTACAGCATTCCTCCACATCTTACCTGTTTTTTTTGTTTGTTTTTGTTTTTGTTTTTTATTTATGATAGTCACAGAGAGAGAGAGAGAGAGAGAGAGAGAGAGAGAGGCAGAGACATAGGCAGAGGGAGAAGCAGGCTCCATGCACCAGGAGTCCGACGTGGGATTCGATCCCGGGTCTCCAGGATCGCGCCCTGGGCCAAAGGCAGGCGCTAAACTGCTGTGCCACCCAGGGATCCCCCATCTTACCTGTTTTAATACAAGATGTAGTGGTTAGGGTAGCCCCGGTGGCCCAGCGGTTTAGTGCCGCCTTCAGCCCGGGGTGTGATCCTGGAGACCTGGGATAGAGTCCCACATCAGGCTCCATGCATGGAGCCTGCTTCTCCCTCTGCCTGCTTCTCTCCCTCTCTCTCTCTCTCTCTCATGAATAAATAAATAAAATCTTAAAAAAAAAAAAAAAAAGATGTAGTGGTTAAAAGTAAATCAGATAAGATATGTAAAGTGCCTAGCAGAAAATCCCACACATAAACCCTTTCGGTAATTGGGGCATATACTATTTTTCTAAATGATGTAGGAATTGGTAATTTAGAAGACATTTCATAGAAATATATTCAAACATTAGCTTTGAGTAATATCATTTCATGTTACTCAATTCACCTTGGAATTGGTTAAAATAAGTTTTATGAATTTATAGAGATTTCCCCTAAGTCTTCTTAGTTCACCAGAACTTTTTTGCCCTAGTCCACGGCCAAAGTTATTTATTTCAGCTTCATTTTAACTAAAACAATGATTATTATAATTGTCCCAATTATTATCATCATTCCTCTTTGAAGGAGACACTTTACTGATAAAGAAGAGGACTCTAGTCATTTTTAAGACTATATCACATCGAATTGCTTTATGAGAAAGTTATTTCCATTTCAATTCTCTTCAGTCCTTTTGAATATGTCAAAGAGAAAAATCTCAGTTTGATGCTGTTGGTATTTAATATCTAACATTTATAAACTTATCTTTTTATCAACAGAGCAGGCCTCAGTCTCAGAGCTTTTAAAGGCTAAAAAAATTTAATAAATATATAGTTTTCATTGTATTTATTTTTATTATCTTCCATTCAGCAAATGATACTAACTTTCCACTTAAATTAGTGACAAAGTTTCCTATTTAATTTGGTCAGAAAGTATGAGATTTTTTTTTTGTAAAATCAAGAAATTTCTGAAAATATTAATTATGGTCATTTTGGTGATAGGATGTTACCTGATTTTTAAAAACTTCTTTGGTATTATTCTGTATAAAATAAGCTAATGTGATACAGCATGTGTGTGCAGGAGGGCGGGCAGTGGTCATGCCACTGTGTGATACTTAAATAGGATTAGGAAGGGATGCCTCTCTAAGATGACACTGGAGCTGAGACCAGAATGGCCAGAAGGAGGCAGTAATGTGAGGAGCTGAAGGAAAAGGGTTCTAAGAAGTGCGTATAAGATCCGTAAAATGGGAACAAACTCCAAGTGTTTCAGAAATAGAAATAAGGTCAGTGTGGGTGAACAGCAACAGAGGATGGTAAACAGAGGTTAAGGTGGAGAAGTAAAGCAGTTCACATATATTCGTAAGTCATGGGAGTTTGGATTTTATTCTGGCTGTAATGGGAAGCCATTAATTGGAGAGTTTTAAGTAAAGAGTAGACAGGATAATAAGATATGATTTATGGTAAGAGGCCCTTTGGCTACTTTAAAAAGAACAGACTTTAAAGTAGGGGACAAGAATGATGGCAGAAAGACACAGTTAGGAGGTAGTAGTAGTAATACAGATGAGAGATGACCAGATGAGTGGTATCTTGAAATAAAACAGAGATAAAAAATGTTTGGATTGAGAATATATTTTAGAGATGGACCAGATGTAGGATGGAAGGTCATAACTGAAAATATAAAACTGGGAGCTACGAAATATGTTTAAAATTATAGGTCAGGATGATGTCATGTAAAGAATACACTCCAACACTCAAATATATGATGGGAAAGAGGATCTGACAAGTGTCTAAGGGGTGATAAAGAGAAATGTAAGAATATGCTCTTATAGAACTGAGGGGAAGAAAATATTTCAAGAAGGAAAGAGTATTCAACTATAGTAGATATTGTTTACAGGTAAAGAAAGATAAGTACAGAAAGCTGACCATTGATTTTGGGAGAAGTGATTCTTTAAGAAATACTTTAATGGCTATATCTTCATTGCTGTCTATTTCTTCTATACATCAGAGATGAGAATACTATGACTCAAGGACCTACCCCCTTATTTCTTACAACTCAAGAGTTATAAGAACAAAAGAACAAAATGCTGGCGTTTCTAGGTTTGTTCAGGTTTTGAAAATATTCCTCTCTATATACTCTAAATGGGCAAATTACAGAAAGTAAAACATCACTAGATTTTTCACAACCTTTTAAAGAGATCTATCATTCAATAAGATGGCCCACTTAGAAATCACGGCCACTTTCAAGGTTTCTCATTCCAAGTAAGCTGATGTAAATACTGAAACAAACACTGACCAACTGCAAGTTGGTAAACCAACTGATACGGTATCACTGATATCAAGAACAAAATCTGTAACATCAAGTCATGTAAAAGGCTCCAGAATTCTCCGAGGCAGTTCTGGGCCAAGAGACAGTAGAGCGATGTCTTTATAGAGTCAGGAAAGAGACTGTCACTCAAGAATTTTATAACCAGCCAGTCTGTTTTTCAGGGATAGAGGTTAGTGGTAAATAGACTCTGCATTAATAAACTCAAAGCAAGACTGAACGACTGCAAAAATTATGTTAACAAAATAGAACATATGTATTTATAAACTAAGAAAAAGTTAAGAATAATGACACTAAAATTTGGAGATGAGGAAGAGGAGGTAAAAACATAAATGTGTTATTTTCCTCATCTTTCCCAGTAAGGCATCAATAGATGGACAGATAAAGATGAAACAAGTAATTAAAAAAGAATTTCTCCAATCTTTTAGTGTTCGCATGCACCTCTTTCTTAACTCCAGCAGGATCATGTGCTCTCTTCGGCAGCACATATACTCTAGCAGGATCATTTAAGAGAACATATCTCTTGTGGGAAAAAAATTACCTGAAGTTCAGTCATTTTTTCTGTATTACTTTTGGTTCATTTTCTTTCAAACCCAGTAAAATAAAATGTAGTATTCTATTTTTTAAAGAAAAATTTTATTTGAGAGAGAGAGCACAGGTAAGGAGAGGCAGAGGGAGAAGCAGACTCCCCACTGAGCAGGGAGCCCGATCTGGGGCTCTCAATCCCAGGACTCAGATCATGAACCAAAGGAAGCCCGCTGCTTAACCTGACTAAGCCACCAAGGCACCCCTGTAGTATTCTATTTAAAATACAATACCTAATTCTATTTAAAATAGCACATTAATAATCACATTTATATAAAATTGTTTCTTTCAATGACACTGACCAAATGCTAATAAAATAACTCCTGGGCAGTGAGCTACTGAGCAATTTTTAAATCTTAACAGTTTGGTCTTGCTTTAAAGTTTTTATACTGAAGATGCATTGTTCGCACAAGTCATTTTTAAAATCATTTTTTAAACAACAAATTTAACTTGCACAAAAATTTGCACAAATTTTACTTGAAATTTTGGTTTTGCAGTGACAAGCCTCAAGGAGAAAATCTTTATCACCATAGAAATAATTTTATGCCTATGCATTTTTATATGTATAAAATAGGTGACTGAAAATAATATCAACTAAAGTAAAGCCTCCTTATCAAAAGATCTGTTATAGGAGAAAGTTGGACCATAAGCTAAGCTGAGAATGGATTCCATCACAAAGATTTTTTTACCCATCATTCCTGCAATGTTTCCTTTCATAACAAAGCACCTTTCTCAAATCTTCCTGACTTCTCTCATATTTCCAACACTTTTTTCTTTTACTTCCCAGCAGCAAAGGCTTAATCTTTCTCCCTTCATAGGGAAAATGCATGGGATGTTTGGAACCATCAAAGCCCCTTTTTGTTTTTACCCAATCTCCCTTCTTTCCAGCAGTGAAAGAGGAAACATTACCTTCTATTTAAGTACAGTAAATTGTCTCTGCTATGGATTTTTTTTAAGTTTTTTTTTTTTTAAGATTTTATTTATTCATGAGAGACAGAGAGAGAGAAAGAGAGAGAGAGAGTGAGGCAGAGACACAGGCAGAGGGAGAAGCAGGCTCCATGCAGGGAGCCTGATGTGGGACTTGATCCCAGGATCCCGGTATCACGTCCTGAGCCAAAGGCAGATAGATGCTCAACCACTGAGCCACTCAGGCATCCCTGCCACGGATCTTATCCTCTCCCAAGGAAATTCATTCCATAGATTGTTACTTGGATTTTTTGAGACCTCAATCTATTACACACCTCTCTTTCTTTCTCTCTCTCTCTCTCTCTCTCTCTCTCTCTGCAGTATTTGTAGCATCTCCATTTCCACTAATATTCTCCCAATAACATTTAAGCAGGCTTAGGATTCTACAGTAAATCAATCATGTCAGTCACCCTTGGACATTAATCCCCATTCTAGTATTGCTTTTTTTTCTCTGGTTCAGAGCGAATTTTTTAAAAGTATCTATACCTGCTCTACCTCTTTACTTCCTACTTAAAATTTAACCCATTACAGTATGGTATGCCTCCACCATGTTACCAGAAATTGATCTCAAAAAGAAGCCAATGATTTGTCTTCATGATGCTAAGTCAAGTAGCCATTCTTCAGGAATTCTGAGTGACCCCTCAGGAGCATCCAACTTCAGGACACTGACATAGTCTCTTTCACTGATTCCTTATAACCACATTCTCCTGATTTTCTATTTTCTCCAACCATTCTTCTTAGGCTATTCCTTTTCTTGCTCTAACTACCATATATAAATGTTGATGCGTCTCTTAGCTATCTTCTCTTATCCCTCTATTACACACTCATCAACAGAATTTCCAGGCCAGAACTCCTCTGAGTGGTTCCAGTATATTCTGAGGTCAAAGCAAATAAGATGAACCAAAAATTCTTTTTGGTTATTATATAAACCATTTTTATTATAAAATCTATTCAAAAAATACTTTAATTAGTATAAACGGATTGAAGTTTGATCAATTTACTCATTCATTCATGCAAAGTCTAATATCTTTTTTTAAACAAACATACATATATTTATTTATTTGTTTGTTTGTTTGTTTGTTTATGAGAGAAAGAGAGAGAGAAGGGGGAGGAGGGGCAGAGGGAGAACAGGGACAAACAGAATCTCCACTAAGCACAGAGCCTTGGGGTAGGAGGCAGGGAGCTTGACTTTGCAACCCTGAGATCACAACCTGAGCCAAAACCAAGAGTCAGATGCTTAACCTACTAAGCCACCCAGGGACCTCTCAAAGTCTAATATCTTATTCTATAAAAACCTGAATAAGAAAGATAAATCTATACTGTTTTGGATGCTAAATCTAACTGGGAAAGATTTTAAGAATAAAAATATACTTGAGAAACTTAAGACTTTGGTGAACTGCTTTGCCTTATTTCTACTTAAATTTGGATTGTATTCAGTTTTCAGAAGCAAAGCATCCTAGCTAGCTATAGAAATAGATTTTAAAATACATGATGTATCTAAGTGTACAGACTACAAAACAGTACTTTACATAAAACACTTATCACAGAAACCCTGTATTCCAAATTGCATGTTGGGAATAAGAGAGTGTGTGGTGAGGATGGACCTACAGGACTTAAGGTTTTTCATCCCTTACCACTACACAATATAGAGATAAGGAATTCCTTGGTATTTAACCAGTGTATAAACTGCCACCCTCTCAACACGTATGTAAACCACAATATGATTTGCTAAATACAAGTTCCCCATTTAAAGAAAGCTTGCTTATATATCTAACAATATGCTAAGTCTTTTGAGAATTAGAAACAAAAATCAAAATAACAGGACCTTGGTCAATGACTGGACAATGTGGATGGAAAAACAAGTATAATCTAATAATGAAAAGAATAATACTCACTAACAAGGACTTTAAATATACTGCCAAAGTCCTCTAGGATACCAATGGGAGGTAAGGGGCAGGCAGGATGAACAGTGAGATGTAATTAAAGAATATAGTGTCAACTAGATAAAAGCAACGAGAGAGAGAGAGAGAGAGAGAGAAAGAGAGATCATGACAAGGTTTCAAGCCAAAATATCTTTATTTGCATTTTAAAAAACAACAATACATGTAAGCTTCAAAGCCCAAGTCAAGTAGGTAACCAAAAGGTATTATATAACTAAAGTACAGACTCTAAGAAAAATAAATAAGTAAAAATTAAGAAGAGACTCTAGGAAAAAAAAATTACTACGCAAATATATTAAAGCTTAAATCATAGCACCAAAACATCTGGTATGCCACATAACTTCACAAATTCTTTCCATTTCACCTATGTGGTAAAAAATAAGTGTTTAGAACATCTGTATTCTAACCCAGAGTCCCATCCAAAATCACTAAAAGGTTAGGAGCCACATTACTAAACCAGTAGAAAAACAATGCTAGAAATCAGAACAAGGATAGCCTTGAAAATAGCTCAGGAAAATCCTTACCTTTTCAAATTTCTAATCCATTCTTCAAACAAAGTCCTACTTTGTGTCAGAACTATGATTCCGAACTTCCTTATAATTTTATAGGTCATTAATATTTATAGAGAAGGGAGAGAGCTAAATTTGTATTGGCAACTCACTTAATATCAATATTCATAAACACTGGAAAATGCCAGTTCCTATTTACTTTCCATAAATGACATGACAATTCCTTATTGTATGGTAGAGAAGAGTGTTGTATATTGAACACTCTAGATGCTCTGATTTAGTAGTGTAGTTCAAGCCCAGCTTTACAGGTGCACCTTAAAATTTTAATCTACATAAAGCCTCTTCTCAACAATAAAAGCAATTTGAGCAAAAACAGAGTCTAATCTATAGCTGGACCTGAAGCTTATAATATTTCTTTATCTCTGTATTAAATAAGATGTGTCATTTAAGCTAGTTAAGTTACAAAGTGGAAAAAGAGCATCGATTTATTATATTTACTTCAAAAATCAATTTACCTTCATACAGATATCAGAAAATAAAGAGAATCTGGGAACACAGAAAAGAACCAAAAAATCATTCTGCTAACAGAATTCTGCTAAAAAGTATATAGATATAAGCCTCTAAGCTTTCAGAGTTTGAAGCAAATGAAAAGGGTTCTATCAATCAAATTTTAATTATTTTAAGTGGATATATTTATAGACCTCTGGAGAAATAAATTATTTTGTAAACATATAAAAGTGAAAATAATTGGTCTAGGAATGTAAACTGTTAATTACTTGATGCAATGGCATAAGCAGGATAGCATAACTAGACTTGGTGGGTTGTACTTATTTACAATAACAAATCAATCAAAAGTAGCCTTTAAAGCCTTTAACCTTCATTTTCTGGGGGAAAACCTATTATTTGAGATTTAGCAAAGGCCCCCAAATAATCCAGTCTATGCTTCGGGCTGTTTAATGCTGGAATAGAAAATAGAACTATGAGCAGCCAAAAGAATTTGCTTTTGCTTTGCTTCTCTTCTCTCTCCTCTCCACTCTCACATAGAAAACTAAATCCTGGCCAAGAGGAAGAAAAACTACCATCCCTCTGACATATTCATAAATTAACCAAGGTTTTCAAAAAGCTTTATAAAATAAAATGCACATGTGGCTGACTTTCAGAAACTAATCTAAAATTAAAGAAATTATAAATGACTTATGCAGGACTTTTAACAAAGTAATTAATTTATATGGAAGCAATCAAGTAATGCTAGAAGTAAAAAAAAAAAAAAAATCATCCCCAATCTTGAGACAAATAGATATTTAGGAGAGAATAATAAAGTAGGCCAGTCGAGTTCTGAGAAAATTTTAGAAATTTTGGTGTAGGGGTATTCCCGGGTGGCTAAGTGGTTTAGCGCCTGCCTTCGGCCCAGGGCATGATCCTGGAGTCCTGGGATCGAGTCCCATATCGGGCTCCCTGCGTGGAGTCTGCTTCTCCCTCTGCCTGTGTCTCTGCCCCCTCTCTGTGTGTGTCTCTCATGAATAAATAAATAAAATAAATTAATTACATTTAAAAAAAAAGAAATTTTGGGGTATTATTTTCTCCTAATTTTAAGAGTTCATGTAAGTTAAAAATGTTTTTAAGTAATAACTCAAAAACAAAGCATTAAGTAGGAAGAATGAGATGACCAAAGAGAAAAAAATTTACAGACATAAAGACATGAAACCAGTAAAGCTGAAGCTTATTATTAGTGCAGTAGCAAGCAAAAACTCCTTTAGGTTATTACTGATACCACTTTACTGATCAAAAGCACATTACAATAGCATACAAGATATTTCTTTAAATGTAGAGAACACCAAAAAGCTCTGCCTGACACTTACTGCTATGATACTTATATTGTAGATAATTAGACATCCACACCATTAAAGAATCCTTAAAGTCACTTAATAGTTTTGAATTATAACCCAGAGTCAACACCTGTACTTAATTATTTCAACTGCTCGAGGCTTTTACATTTTTAGTTACAGAAACATTATTAAGTCTTTTTTAAAAGATTTTATTAATTTATTCATGAGAGACAGAGAGACAGAGAGAGAGAGAGAGAGAGAGAGAGAGAGAAAGAAGGGGGCAGAGACACAAGAGAGAGAAGCAGGCCCCTTGCAGGGAGCCCGGGGAGTCAGGGTCATGCCGTGGGTGGAAGGAGGGTGCTAAACCGCTGAGCCACCCGGGGATCCCGAAGTCCTTTTTTTTTTTTTTTTTTTTGCATATCAATTCTTTCCAAAGAAGTAGGCAGAAAAGTACCTTAATGAAAATTAATATTCATCTCTCAATAATATCTTTACTTCTAATTCTATAGAATAGATACCTTATAAATGTATAAAAGGCAACTTTAATCAACAATATTTTAAATTAGTATTTACTGAGATTCTGCTCTACCTCTAATGCTGAGCGAGCTGCTTTTGTTGTATTAACCTTTTCAATAGCCATCTCGCTAACTTCCGAACTCTGAAATATCATTTACCCTTCTGCCAGTAGAAAAAGCCCTCTCTAAAATGGCCTTGGCCTACCCTCACTCTCCACAAACCCTCAGTTCAAGTCAAACTTGTGCTGACTCATGAAGCTCAGAAAGTTCTGCACATTCAACTGTCATTATTTTTGCCCATTTTCTTCTGTGGGCCTCAAAGTCATAGAGCCTTTCCATTACAAATCAAATCCGCCCCTAAAATGCATAGTTTAATTTCCCCTCATCTTACAAGACAATTCTAGAGGAGTCCAGGTTTAAATGTCTACTATCCCTGAGTTATTAGAGGAGTTGTAGGGACTTGTTTGAAACAAAGTATGGTAAAATTTGTGGCTTAATATTAACCTAAATATGGCTCCTAGGAAGATCCATGTTTATATCTTTTTCAGAGTTATGCTGTAAGCAGGAGAAAAAATGCACAGAGAAATTAACAAAAACTAGAATTTTATCTTTACTAGCAGTATTATAAACAATGAATAAAGGAGTCACGTAGACTCTGCCATTCACAATATAAACTGAACAGCAAATCAGAGCTAAAATTTTTCTAATGGTGGTGCCCTTTAATAGCTCACCTTTTTTTTTAAATAGCTCACCTTTTAATCAAACAGATCCATTCTCAATAATTTCATCTTATATTTCAGTGCTGTTACTCATCCTTCTGCATGGAATAGTCTTCTTCCCTATTTCTACCTTTCAAGAAAAGTTACATATCTTTCACGGCCTTAATTAGATGTCACTGAAATGGTATCTCCACGATACCTTCTCTAACTATATCTGTTTTCTGAACTGCTAACAATACCTATTTTATTCACATGATCTGTAGCATGTATATCTAGTAATAGAATATGTGATTCTACCTCCTAGTTACCTAAGCTTGAGGATTCTCTTATATGCCTTTCTAGTTCTCTTCACTGCCTTGATCTGAGCTGATACACAATTAGGCATTAGGTGAAGTGAAGAATAAAGGAATCAATGAATGAATGAATGTTTCAAGCACTCATTAGCACTCAGGATGGAAAACTGTTAGAGGGGAACTATAGATTCTAGATGAAGCTAGACATGCAGCACAACAGCAAAGGATCAATTTCACACACACAATAAGATATTTAGCAAGTATTTCAAAGAAACCAGTGCTAAGCATGTCAATCACATACATTAAAAGAGTAAGTAAAACATAAAACATGGCAACTGTAATAACAGATGTGAGAAGTTTTTGTGTTTCATCTCTTCACCTTTGAACTGCTTGACTATTAGTGATGAATATTCATTTAGTTATTTTCTGAAAAATTCTTGGGTGTACTGTACTGGATTATGTATTATGTCATGATTTTTAAAATTTATAAATCAAATTAAGAAAAAAACATACCTATAAGCTATAACTAAGATCAATAAATGCAAAAGAGAAAAGGAGAGAGAAGGGATTAATCAGCACAAATCAGGATTAAGGAGGGAAGGCTTGAATACAGATGAGGACTTTCAGGAGCAGATAACAGCAAACAGAAGCCGACTCAAGAGGAGATCACAAACAGAATGGAAATATAAGTATAGCAGAAGTGAGTAAGGGCACCAATTCTGGAATCAGACTACATGGATTCAAACCTAACCTAGGTTTCAAGACTATTTGATTCATTAGTTATGTGATTAATTTCTCTGAGCCTTAGTTTTCTTATCTGTAAAATATAAAAACTATAATACTTGCCTTGTAAGATTGTTCTGAAGACTAAAAACGATCATATACATGAAAATCTTAGGATTTCATCTTAGATTTCAATCTTAGGTGCCAGATACATAGTAAGTACTTAGGATATGTTAGCTATCCTGATAAATGACAAGCTAAAAACAAGTGTATACCAAGATTTCTCAGTCTTGACACTACTAACATTTTGGGCCATATAACTCTTTGTTGTGGGTGGCTGACTTGTGTATTATATGGTGTTTAACAGCACCCCTGGCCTCTACAAACTAAATGCCAGGAACATACACATGTGCACACATACAGGCAAACAAACACTCCAGCTATGAAGATAAAAAATGTCTGCAGATGGGCACCTGGCTGGCTCAGTTGGTGGAGCGTGTGACTCTTAGTTCTGAGGCTGGGAGGTCAAACTCCATATCAGGTGTAGAGATTACTGAAAAGTAAAAATCTTTAAAAAGAAAAAAAAAAGGTCTCCAAACATTGCCAATCCAAAGCTGAAAACCACTGGTGTACACTAAAAGACAAAGGATGTCCTATAAAACAAGCAAAAAGATACTACCACAGGTTCAAATATGCAGATATGAATTGATGGAAAACTTCATCTTCTTTTTTTTTTTTTTCCTTAGAGGGGTAAGAGGGACAGAGGGAGAGGGCAAGAGAGAATCTTAAGTAGGTATGGGGCCCAACATGGGGCTCTATCTCACGACTCCAGAGATCATGACCTGAGATGAAAACAAGAGTCAGATGCTTAACCAACTGAGCCACCCAGGCCCTCCTCAATTGATGGAAAGCTTCTAACACTGATGGAAGAATTGAAATTTAATCTCTTACACTATAAAATATCAAGAGAGACTTTCAGAGAACTCTTGTGATCCTGCTCTTGCTTATTCACTCACACTCTCTTTAAATGATTCTATCAATTTTATACCAGATCTAGTAGTTTGGAGAGATACTGATGGTTGCACACAAAGCAGTAGACTATTGGTTACTAGTTACAGAAAGAATATGAAAGGGTTCAAATCTAAAAAAATAAATAAAATTTTTACAAAGATTTTTGTGTCTTCTATTGGGTAGGGAGAATGGTATCAAATTGAGAAGAAATGAAATGTGGTCAGTCATAAATTGGAGGTATATAATACCTAGTTAAAGATACAATTACTAGACCTATTTTAAAAGCGTTTACTGAATGTTAATCACAAAGAGAATGATGCCAGGAGCAGGAAGGCAAATTTCAGAGATGAGAAAAAGCTGAATAAGATTAGTTTCTGCCTTCAAAGATGTTTACAGTCTAATAGGGGAGAAAGATCAGCACATAATTAATATAAAAAAATAAATCCAGGATGAAGGGAAGCAGGGAGGGGGTCAGTATTCAGTATAAGCTGATGGAAAAAGACAGTCTCAAGGTTTCAAAATGGAACGCTGGAGTTATGTAGATGCCATTTAAAATTTAGATTAAGATTCATGAACAGGTTTTGACGGAAGTATAAATTATTTTTTAATCCCATATTTAAGTGTATTGATGCTGTGATAAGAGATAATATTGTCTCCGCTAGAGTTTGAAACTGGTGTTTAAATGCTAGAAAAATGTAAACATGTGACAGGTATTAATCAGTCAAGTAAATGGCTGGCTATTAATTTTAAAAATAACTATTTTATAGCTTTATCTATAATATCAATGGATTATGACTTTTACTCAGTTTTTCTAAATATGGGGGGGAGTAGAAGGAATAGAAAAGGGAGGACTCTGGTGTTAGAAAAGGAAAGTGATGATTTGACTAAATCCACATTCAACAACAGAGAACACATTTGTGAGTCTAAGTGAAAAGTACTATGAAGGTAGAGGTCTTAAAACCAGGTAACATACCTCACAAAATAATTACATTCTTAAATACAATAATCCAAAGCTCTAACACAAAAGCCGAAACATGGAAGAACTAGAGAGGTCAAGGGCAAGCAAGTAATCACATCTTAGGGAGCAGATTGTGTAAGGCAGGGCACTGCATCCCCAATGGTCTTCCAACCCAATTCACTCTAATTGACTCAACAAAATGAGTACCAACTGCCTGAGAGCATTCTAGAATTTTACTGCTATCCTAAAATCCTAGAGATCCAGCCATCACAATCAGTATTTAGGCCAGAGCAAACAATCGCCACCAGGTGGTGCCAAACCAAAGACAGTACCAGAATGGACCTGCCTGGGCCTGCACCTTGTTATACCCCGCACCTGCCCTGGAACTAGCTGTGCAGGTCTGCCCTAGTCATTTAACTATCTGGCAATAAAGTCACTTCATATTTTATGCAAATGAAACTTTTAGACCCATGTAGTCCATTATGACAAGCATTAAAGGGCATGTTACTATAATACATTCTTTGGGGGGCCTAGGGGATGGATGATAATTTGGGCTTATTTAAGAAGTCTAGCTACAAATAGCACCACTTATCATCCATGGCTTCAGTTACCGGCAGCCAACTATGGTCTGCAAGCAGAGGCTCTTCCTTCTGATGCATTGTCAATAGGTCTATAGTAGACTAACACTACATCGCAATGCTTATATCCTTCACCTAATTTCATCTCACCACACAGGCATTTTATCATCTCACATCATCACAAGAAGGGTGAGTACAGTAAGACATTTTAAGATAGAAAGACGTTAACTTTCATTCACATAACTTTTATTACAATATGTTGTTATAATTGTTCTATTATTAGTTTATTAATCTCTTACTGTGCCTAAATTATAAATTAAACTTTATCACAGTATGTATAGAAAAAAACCAATATATTAATTAGGATCAGTACTATCCTGGTTTCAGGCATCCATGAGGGCTCTTGGGATGTATCTTCCACACGTAAGGGGGGGACTACTGTACAAAGGAACAGATTAAAAATTTTTTTTGGCTTTAGGCTTTACTTCAGTAATATAAATGCAAATTAATTCTTAAAAACAAAATAACTAAGAATGCAGTGTACTAAAAGTTCTAAGACTTTAAATAGTTAAATATAAACAATGAAATCTTCAAGGCTTTCCTACATGGCTCTACTAATGAACCATGATCTTCAACAAGAGAGAAAGGATATGATATCACTGATCCCCCTGAAGAAAGTTAAATGATCCTTTAGTTCTTTTGTCTTTAGAGCACAAACATGAGGGCTATAGTAAAACAAATCAGTAAGACAATCTCCTACCACATCCACAATGTTAAAAAAAAAAAAAGTCTCTCTAAATTCCTATAAATATTACCTCAAATTTTCCAGTAAGAGACTTCATAGCAAACTTATTCCCCTCCGTCTCCATCCTATCTCCACCACCACCAGACTTTAGCACTGCTTATATGTTATACCTGTCAAGATCTGATGACTGTATGTTATGTATTCATCTGAACAGAACCACTACACTTAGTTACAGGCTATCATCAACCAATTCATTCTCTTGCTAAAATCAAGTCATCCAATTACTCCTTGACTAATCAAGGCTGTTTTGGCTTTTTCTTTTTTCAAAAGGTACTCAACAGCATAAACAGTTCACTTACAAGAAATGGAAAGGGGCTAATCAGCAGAATTATTGTTTTGCTGCTACAATTTGCAGTATTTAAATTTAGTTGCTGATTGGACTGAAAGTTTTATGATATAGCATATGAAACTAGTTTAATACAACTGTGAAGCTGTGTAGCTGTATTGTCTTGTCATGGCTACACTGGTCTACTTTGTAGGATAGACAATTGACTACTTTCTTTAAAAAAAAGATATGTTAAAAATAAGTTTCAGTATACTTTCCCATATACATTGGTTTTATAAGGGTAACATGCTATTAGTTCCTGAGCATTATTTTTAAAGTTAGCAACAGTGTGCATACATACATACATATGCTGTAAAAACCCACAACTGCTAGGGGTCTTAATTTACATTTGTTTTGGCTTCTAAGTAGCAATAAACTAAAGAGATATTATTTAATTTTTTGATCATTTAAGAATATAAGGATTATGTAGAAGAGGTACATTTATATAAATACACATTATCTCACAAAATAAACTGGATACTATATTTCTAAAATGGGGATTATTTCAATTACAAGAATAATTCTGCATGTACACAGACTGTAAAATGAAACTAATATCCATCAGTACTGCTACTCACGTATAGTATGAGAGAATATTTAACAGAATGACTAAAGACTAACAGTACTGCTACTGATGTATAGAATGAGAGAATATTTAACAGAATGACTAAAGACTGAAATCTAAACACTAACCTAAAACCTTGAATTTTTTTCACTCAAAAGAAAAACTTTGTGTCAAAATCTTGACTGAAAATTTTCAAGAGAGATAAGATCCATTCTTTAAATTCAGATTTACCTTGTTAAATACAGAGATACATTAATTAAAAGGATCTTATTCTGTAAGAGGAAGATATGGTTTTATAGTAAAATGAATAGTTACACTTTTTTAAAAAACTTAACACTACCAAATTTCTTATACATTAAATGCTGTGCATTAACCATCAACCAGAACTTACATATAGGAAGGAAAACATAAATACACATAAACAGGATTAAAACAAGTTCTAAATCTTTTATATATGTGCACATATATTACCTAAGTAATACTCTATAGGAACGTATTTTGCATGCTAAGATCCATCTAAAAATGAAATACAGAATTGTAAAATTATACTTCCATTAAAAGTCTGATAGGGTCACTTAACATATACATAAACATTTCAGAAAAGCCTTATTTTAACAAATGCACTGAAAAGGTATACAAATCCTAGCACATTTCAAATCAACCATGTTTAATTTCTAAAAAAAATGTTATTTTAGTAATTTTTAAACAATTTAATCTGGCTTATCTATGGTGAAATTCAAGGAAGCAAATAAAAACTAAAGTAACAGAAACCTAATATTCCTTAAAGCTGAATATTTCTGAGTCAGCACACCTGCCAATATATTAAAAATAAGTAAAATCAACTACAAAAGTGATAAATCAAATGCCATGGTAGACTTGACTTCTCGAGACAGCATTTTCAGTCGTCTTTTGTGGCTTTGTTTGGCGCCATAGTCCTTTAAGTTTTGTCTTCATAAAGCCCTAACTAGTTGTAATCATTTGCAGCCTAATTGTGGACATTTATCTGCTTTTCTTATGCATAGAACATAGCTATTAAAGCTGAATGGTGATGGTGTGAAGTATAGGTTAAATTGGGTGAAATTAAAGCAAATTACTCCGGGATGTGGAAATCTGAAAATAGAAACCACCAATGATTTGCAACCCTCTTGATGATCAGCTTCACAGAACCCTAAACGACAAGAAAACTTACATATTTTAAAGTTAACTAGGTTTTTAAAAATAATATGTATAAATGTATTTTTAACTACATGCATTTCTTAGTAATGTTGGAAAGATTATTTGTTTAACTCAGCTGCAATGTGAAAAAGATCTCAGGTTTCTATTTTAAATAGTGCAGTTCATTTCTTAAATGAGATTTCCTTTCTGTCATATAAATTTTTACCTATAAAAATTCATCCAACTATGTCAAACACAATCTATACATATTATCATATATTATTCTGCTAGCTAAGTTTTAACTCTGAATAAAATTATTAATCCTGGAGATGATATAACACTGAAGTTATGGTAATAAAAGCAAATTAAAAATACAAACATAAATGTATTATACCTATAGGCATACTTATATATGTCGTATATAAATCTGCATGTGTGACTAGCACAGAGAAAAAAAACATACAGAAGCCTAGAAATAAAGTATTAATATACAAAAATATTACTTTCATTTATCTAAAATCTTATTACTTCATCCACAGTTTGGATACAGACAATAAAACACATCCATTCGTACCTTGCATGTTTTCTCAGGCAAGCAAGCAGAGAGAGTAGTATAAAATATTTACCAGACCACAATTTAGATGAGCTTACTCTAAAGCTGGAAAAAATTTCTAGCAATGAAACTGACATCCTTTTATTGACTGCTATGCAGAAAGTGTATGTAGATATCTGGGGAGAGAGAAAATTAGAGGATATGGCCTACAACCTTCAAGGAGCTTCCAGTCCAGTTGGAGAAATAAGACAAGCATATATAACTAAATCATGGCTGCATGAAATAGTGCCTACTACATAAAGAGAGCTTCTGAACTCAAAGATAAGAATGAAAGGGCAAAAGGGGTTGGGGAAGAGGGTCACAGAGAATGTTTGGACCTTAGAGAATAAAACGCAGAGGTACAGCAAAGACAAGGCAAAATGCATAAGGTACATTCAAAGCACAAAGAGCAAATGTGTCTGAAGAAAATTTAAGAACAGAAAAGAGAGCAATGAAAAACATACTAATGCTTAACAATAAAAAGCCTTAAGCACTAGGCAGAAAACGGAATTCCCAAGAAGGCATGAATGTTTTACAAGAGGCAATAACATAACCAAATGCAGTGATTCACAAATAGTGATATGCCAAAGGTGTGGATCTCTACAATATTAGCAATATCCCTAGACCTCAAATGCTCCCCTTTTCTTGCCTCCTATCAGGCTACTTCTTACTTAGAAATTGTATCCTTGGGATCCCTGGGTGGCACAGCGGTTTGGCGCCTGCCTTTGGCCCAGGGCGCGATCCTGGAGACCCGGGATCGAATCCCACATCGGGCTCCCGGTGTATGGAGCCTGCTTCTCCCTCTGCCTGTGTCTCTCTGCCTCTCTCTCTCTCTCTCTCTGTGACTATCATAAATAAATAAAAATTAAAAAAAAAAAAAAAGAAATTGTATCCTTATATATTCATCATCTTTGTGTTTCAGAGTTAGCATAGTACAAAACTTAATGTTCAGGTACTCACAAATTTTTATACATGTATATTTTAAAACTATAGCAATAATATATATTTCTAAATAATATTGCAATGCTAGTAAAACTTAAGTTGAAAATTTTAACAAAACACACACAATTATTTTCTGCTTTGTGAAAATTAAGCATTCCCCCCTCCCCATGGTATGAGACTCAAATTTTTGGACACAGTCACTATGGGTCCTAAGAATGGTTAGAAACCACTTCTCTTGAAAGAAGAAACTAGAAAAAGGAGAGACTAGAACAGTGATTTTTGAACATCTCCTAGGGTATGGAGGATTCCCAGCCTCTCCTTGATTTTGCATTTTAAACAAAATGTATCTAATGCAGTTGGTCCCAGGGTCATGCTGATCAGAAAAAGAGGCCCAGAAAAAATTTATTTACTAAAGTCAGTTACAAAGCATAAGAACCCAAACTTACTATGTAGTAGTGAAAACAGAATGAAATAGAAAAAGATGCACTTCCAGAAAAGATCAACAGAAGTTAATGAGAAATTATAGCAATAATATAAAGTAAATCATTATTATCTCTTAGCAAAAGTATGGGTGCCTACTTAGAAAGCAGGTAAAAAATTTAAATCTAAATACAGAAGACTAAATCTAAATGAGAGAAAATTTTTCACATGAACATAATTCCTTAATTCAACTAAATAAATGATGGCTATGTAAAAATAAAAAGAAATATAACTTTTAAAACATGGCATTTAATAGAGTTTTGAATTTATACTTTATTTTTTTTCATAGACAAGCTTAAAATTTGCACTAACCAATTCAGAGCACCAATGTACCATTCTGCTGTTTGGTGATCCTACAAAGTAATATATTAGTTTCATTTTCATGAACAATAAACTTCACCACATAATTAATGAAGAGGAAACGTTTTTATTACAACTCTAGTAATGAAATTTCATCAGAATTATACTGCTTTAGTTCATAATAATGGGATGTTTTAAACCAGTATTATGAGGTATTACCTGAAAAGAAAGATGATGTTTGCCAGTCAAGAATCAAAGTAAATTAGTACCTAAAAAGTTTAAACTTAAAATTGAACAGGCATTTTCTCCTCTCTCCAAATTAAAAGAATTGCAAATAACAATGTTCAAGTTTGGAATCTGGAATGTACAGATTTTTTGTCAACTCCCAACATCTACCTACACCCTCTTCTAGCCCCACCCTGCCATTACTTCTTAGGAGTTTAACTGTTCTCAGGTAAGATGATTCCATCTGCCCATAGCGGCTGGTCAAGGACTGGGCATGTGACCTAAGCATGCCCAAGTGGAGTAAATCTCAAAACTTTTTATTGGAAGGTTGGGCCAAAGTCACTCTTTCTGCCCTGATATGAGCTATAAACCACGTGGCCAGTGAGATGCTGGACACCATCTTCAAATCATGAGAATAATCAGCCCTAGGATTAAATTGGTCAAGGCGGAAGGTAGAGACAGAGATAGAAAAGAATTAAATCTTTAGGGACAGTCTGAGTAATAGATAATGTACTGCCTGAAACCAGTGATCTTACCAGCTCAATAGTAGATGCTGACAGATTCTCTTAAAGCCATTTTGAAGTGGAATTTTATTGTAACTGGAAATATCAAAACTCACATATTACGCTTCCTAACTTAAGTAAAACATTGTAATAATGAGTATCATTCCATATTTATAAATTAATGCATCCAACTGGTATAAGGTGTCAGGCCAATGGTCCTGGCTCAGAAATTAGGAGTTCTGCCCTTAACTTGTCTCAGGTCTGTAGCTAGCAACAATCTTTCTGACTCCTAGTTTTTTCATCTCCAGAGATATTATCTACTGAAAAAAAAAAAAAAAGCTATTTAGCAAAGTATCTCTTATACAAAGAAGGTACAGAACAACTGTTTGGTGCTACACCCTTTTCAGGAGCATCCATGGCAAGGAAATTCTTGTTTCCTTTTATCTAAACAAAGCCTACCCAGTTCAACTTTTATTTCTTCCTTAAACATAAAACATTTAAATGTTTAAGCCTTTACTCATTGTATGCAAGAGTACTACCTACCAAAGAAATTGGATTAGCTTAACAAATTAATTTCAGTAACCGAGAAAAAGAAATGTACTTTGTAAAATACGAAGAGTATCTTTCTTTTTTCATTGTCTACCAAATTTATCTCTCATAGCTCCTATGTCACCTCTTAATACTTTTCAAAAGACAATACCAGGTAGGTTTTTTTTATGTACTTGACGAACATTTCATTTTTGACCCAACTTTGGGAATTTCAATTCTCGCACTGAAAAATAAGCCAACGTTACTAAGTTTTTTTTTTTAAAAGACTTATTCATTCATTCATTCATTCATTCATTCATTCAAGAGCGAGTGAGAGCACGCTCTCAGGGAGTAGCAGGAAGCCCAACATGGGGCTCAATATGAGGCTTGATCTCAGGACCCTGGAATCATGACCTGAACCAAAGGCAGACGCTTACCCAATTGAGCACCCAGGTGCCCTAAGCGAATGTACTTTAAAACAGAACCTGAAGGGGCACCAGGGTGCCTTGGTCAGTTGCGTATCCAACTCTGGATTTTAACTCAGGTCATAATGTCAGGGTTGTGAGATTGAGCCATGGTCGAGCCCTGTGCCCAGCATGGTGCCAGCTTAAGATTCTCTCTCATAGTCTCCCTCTGCCTGCCCCTGGCCCTCCTCCATTTCTCTCTCTTTAAAAAAAAAAAAAAAAAAGAACCAAAAAGAACCTGAACTTGCCTCCCATTGGGAAGATATAACAAAGTTCTGAGAAGCAGTTTCCTAGGTAGACTGAAGAAGAGCATACAGATACAACAAAAGACTAGGAAGCTCTGACAGGAACCCAACTGTGGGAGTGGCAGTTCTAGTTCACACACCTGGGAAATATGATCCAAACATGAATTAAGAAACCTCAAAAAAAAAAAAGTTTACTTCAATGGGGTTCTAGTCTTCAAGAGGAGGGTTGTTTTTACAGCTACTACTGCAGAGTACAACAGTGGTCCTTTATCATTTTGCTTAAGTATCTCCAGGTATATAATTTTAAATACCTGAAAAATTCTGTTCTGTAATAATACAGTCTACAACAAAATTTCTGTTAGTGATAATCATCAGTATTATCTTTAAAATAACGGGGCATAAGGATGTGATAAAACATACTTCTTCTTGTACCACTGATTTATCCACCTACTAATTCTAATTTATGGCCCTTAATTATCCTGCTAAAAGATATTATTAACTTGGACCTTATTTAAGGGAAAAATATTTTAAAGTTCTCTTTCCTTTTCCTATTCTGAATAGTTAAGAATTTACTTAATATGTCTTTCTTTATAGTACTGTCATAATAATTGTTATGCACATTAAAGATTAACTCACATTAAAAGGTAGTAACAATCATGTCTTAAAGAGTCTTGAGTAAATTTTAAGAGGGAGAGGAAGGGGCACCTGGGTGGCTCAGTCAGTTAAGTGTCTTCCTTCCTGGGATCAAGCCCCATGTCCTCAGACTTCCTGCTCATGGGGAAGCCTGCTTTTCCCTCTCTTTCTGGGCTTCCTGCCCACCCCCCACACACACACCCCCCTACTCATTATAGAGCACCCTCTCTCTCTGTCACTCTCAAATAACATCTTTAAAAAAGGGGGGGGGGGAGAGGAGGAACCCAGAAATCAATAAAATATTTAGCCTAATCCCTGACAAAAGTATTTCCTCCATTATAAATTAGTAAATATGAGTTAGTTACAGTTTAGTCACTATCACACTGGACTAAATCTTTTGCATCTTCAATTCATCCCCAAAGGCTATATGAGAAACATCACTCCAGCACAAGTAAATTCAGAATCTTTAGAAATATAATCCTTATAATTATCAATTGCTATCAACAGATTTTTATTATATAATAACCAAGATATAATATGTTAATATTAAGGATAAAATACTATATAATAATTAAGATTATGAATATATTTTGGTAGATGAGTTTAACTATCAATTTCTAATACTTTCTTTTTAAGGTTCAAAATTCACTGCTTTATGGTGGACTAATCTTCGACAAAGCAGGAAAGAATATCCAATGGAATACAGTCCCTTCAACAAACGGTGTTGGAAAAACTGAACATCAACATGCAGAAGAATGAAAATGGACCTCTTCCTTATACTATATACCAAAATAAATTCAAAATGGATAAAAGACCTAAATGTGAGACAGGAAATCATCAAAATCATAGAGAAGAACATAGGCAGCAACCTCTTCAACACTGGCCATAGCAACTTCTTATTAGACACGTCTCCAGTGGCAAAGGAAACAAAAGCAAACATGAACTAGTGGGACCTCACCAAGATAAAAAGCTTCTGCATAGTGAAGGAAACAATCAACAAAACTAAGAGGCAGCCTATGGAATGGGAGCAGATATTTGCAAATGACATATTGGATAAAAGGTTAGTATCCAAAATCTGTATTACTTAACAAACTCAACACCAAAAAACAAATAGTCCAGGTTAAGAAATGGGCAGAAGGCACAAATACATTTTTGCCAAGGAAGACATAAGATAGCTAACAGATACATGAAAAGATGTTCAACATCACTCATCATCAGGGAAATACAAATCAAAACCACAATGAGATACCACCTCACACCAGTCAGAATGGCTAAAAGTAATAACACAGCAAACAACAGGTGTTGGTGAGGATGCAGAGAAAGGGGAACCCCTCTTTCACTGTTGGCAGGAATGCAAACTGGGACAGCCACTGTGGAAAACAGTAGAAAGTTCTTCAAAAAATTAAAAATAGAACTACTGTATGATCCAGCAATTGCACTACTAGGTATTTACCCAAAGGATACAAAAATACAGATTCACAAAGAGATACATACACCCTGATGTTTACAGCAGCATTAGCAACAATATCCAAAACTGGAAAGAGCCCAAGTATCCATCAACTGATGAATGAATAAAGAAGATGTGGGATACACACACACACACACACACACACACACACACACATATATATATATACATACATATAATGCAATACTACTCACTAAAAATGAATGAAATCTTACCACTTGGAATGACGTGGATGAAGCTAGAGTATATTATGCTAAGAGAAATAAGTTAGAGAAAGACAAATACCATATGATTTCATTCTTATGTGTAACTTAAGAAACAAAACAGATGAACATATGGGAAGGAGGGAAAGAGAAAGAGAATGAAACTATAAAAGACTCTTAATGATAGAGAATAAACTAAGGGTTGATGGAGGGAGGGAGGTGAGAGACTGGCTAAATGAGTGATGGGTATTAAGCAAGGAATTTGTGATGAGCACTCAGTATTATATGCAAGTGACAATAAATTCTACTCCTGAAACCAATATTACACTACATGTTAACTAGAATTTAAATAAAATTTTGGGGAAAAAAATCACTGTTTTAGTGCACATGGTATCATTACAAGATGTACTGGTGTATAACTATGACAAATTGTATTCCAGTTTGGTGTGCCACTGAGTTTTTGGGTAGTCTATAACTTCACCCAAGGGCTTCCATTTTCAATAATGGCATAATAAGAGTACCTAGACAACTACCACTCTCCACTGTGGAACAAAAATAAGATACTAAAAGCAGCTATCTAAAGGCTTTAGAAAATAATAAACACAGACAGACTGGTTGAGAATACTTGCTTAAAGATGGAGAGTTACATGAAATGAGTTCCTTGTGAGACTTTCAACCTGGGAGCCAAGTATAGGTAGCACAGCATAAGAAACAGATAAACTGGGGATATCTAGCTAGCTCAGTCAGTAGAGCATGTGATTCTTGATTTCAGGATCATTAGTTCAAGCCCCACATGGAGTATAGAGCCTATTTATCAAATAAATAAATAAAACTTAAATAATAATAAAGAAGCAGATAAACTACAGATGGGAAACAAAAACTAAAGCAGGGGAAACTACAGCAGTAGAAGAGTACAAAGGAATAGAAAAAAGGAGAAAAAAATAGAGGAAACCCCCCAAAGTCAATATAGACACCTGTTTCATGCCAGAACCATACATGGGCAGGGCACTCTCAAAGCAGACTAGCTAAAGACAAAATATGTGAAGTGAAACTGGAGCTGCCAACTCAGAAGCAGAGTTTGCAGTTCAACTCCAATTAACTACTAATGCAAAAGAAACAACACACAGCAGAGAAAAACAATGAAATCCAGAATGACAACTTAACATTCATAATGTTTAGAATACAATTTAAAATTACCTAAGAAAAAAATAAAATAAAATAAAATTACCTAAGAAAAATCAAACACATAGTTAAGAGAAAACAAGTGAGACCAAACTTGAGATGACCCAGATGTTGGAAACAATCAAGGAAAACTCTAAGTGCCTATTAAAAAATCTTCAATAAATAAAAAGTACATATATGCACTCCGAGCCAAGAAATACAAATTGTTTTATAGAAAGAAAGAAAGAAAGAAAGAAAGAAAGAAAGAAAGAAAGAAAGAAAGAAAGAAAGAAGAGAAAAGAAAAGAAAGAAAAGAAAAGAAAAGAAAGAAAAGAAAAGAAAAGAAAAGAAAAGAAAAGAAAAGAAAAGAAGAAAAGAAAAGAAGAAAGAAGCTTAGAGCTGATAAACACAAAACCTTTAAAAAAAAAAAAAAAGCCTGTGTACACAGCCAAATTAAGATGGCCAAGGAAAGAACAAATTAACTTTTAGATAAATCAATACAAATTAGCTAGTCTGAACAA
Organism: Vulpes vulpes; assembly: GCF_048418805.1. Lineage (NCBI taxonomy): Eukaryota > Metazoa > Chordata > Mammalia > Carnivora > Canidae > Vulpes > Vulpes vulpes. The sequence goes on from NC_132782.1 coordinate 19,097,598, forward strand.
CCCCAAAAGATAAGATTGAACAAAAAAATGAACAGAGCATCAGAGGCCTTTTGGATAATTTGAAATGATCCAACATGCATGTAATTGGAGTCCTAGGAAGAGAGTAGAAAACAGGAGTAGAAAAATATTTGAATAATGTTTTATTTAACAAATAAATATTTACTCAATTTATTAAAAGATACAATTTATAGATTGAAGAAGCTGAATGAATACTAGTGAGAATAAACTTCAAAAAAAATTTCATGCAACGACACACCTAATGGCAGAAACAATAGCAGAGGTATGACAAACCCCACTTTGGATGTAGAGCTTACTTAAAAAAAACAACCTCAAGGGGATCCCTGGGTGGCTGAGCAGTTTGGCGCCTGCCTTTGGCCCAGGGCACAATCCTGGAGTCCCGGGATCGAGTCCCACATCGGGCTCCCGGCATGGAGCCTGCTTCTCCCTCCTCCTGTGTCTCTGCCTCTCTCTCTCTTTCTCTATGTCTATCATAAATAAGTAAATAAATAAATCTTTAAAAAGAAAAAAAAAACCTCAAGATGAATATAAAAACAAAATTTTAAGGAACACTCAACTAAACAAAATATGCAGGAGGAAAAAAGCCCAGAAGGATAAAACACAAAAGCAACAAATAGAATACAAATACAAAAAGACAAATCTAAACTTATCAATATATACATTAAACAATACACTTTAACAGGTACTGTCAAAATTGATAATGAAATAGAATACAACTATATGCAGTTAGAAGAGATGCACTTTAAATATAAAGACAGTGATATGTTGAAAGTAAATAGAGAACAATAAGCATAGGATAGCTATAGTGGCTATATTAGTATCAGATAAAGTTAATTTCAAAATAAAAAGTATTACCACAGATAGAAGTATATGTTATAAAAAGAAAAAGTAAATTTATCGGGAAGGCATAACATTCATACATATGTATATGTCTTGTAACAAAGCTTCAAAATTCAGGAAGTCAAAATTGACAGATTTAAAAATGAAACGGACAATTCCAAAATCAGTAACTGGGGATTTTAACACACTTCTCTTAACCAAATTGATAGAACTAGAATGGACAAAAACTAGAATGGACAAAACAACAACAGCAACAACAACAACAACAAAAAAAACAGTAAAGAATCAGAAGATATGAAGAATGCTACCAATCAGCTTGATTTGTGATACATATATATAGAACATTACATTTAATAAAAACATTACATTCTTTCCAAGAGCACATAGTTCATTTGGCCCAGACTACACAAGGGGTCAAAAACCAAGTCTCGATACATTTAAAAAGATTTAAATAATAAACAATATGATCCCTAGCCACAGGGAATTAAATTAGATAACAATTAAGAATACCATGTAAACCCAAGCATTTAAAAACACACATATTTCTTAAGAATTACTGGGTTAAAGAAGAAATCACAAGACATATAAAATATTTTAAAATGATAACGTATCAAAATATGTGGGATGCAGCTAAAACAGTAGAGGAAATTTTATAATTTTAAATGATTGCATTAGAAAAGAAGCTCTAAAATCAATAATCTGAGTTCTCTCCTTAAGAACTTGGGAAGGGGTAGCAAATTAAAACCAGTTAGATATAAAGAAGAAAACAAAAAAGGTATGAGAAGAAACTGGTAAAATAGGAAATGAACAAAGAAAATGAAATGAAACCAATAATCCCTTGAAAAGATTAATAAAATGACAAGCCTCTTGACAGACTGTTCAAGGAAAGATAAAACATAAAAATTACATTTCATTCCACTATCAGGAATGCAAGAGAGGACATTATTTCTGATCTGTCATTAAACATTTAATAAGACATTATTATAAACAATTCTGTGGCAATAAATTTGGCAGCCTCAATGAAATAACCAAAATAACCAATGACATAAATTATCAAAACTGAACCAAAAAGCAATAGAAAATATAAATAGCCCTGTATCACTTAAAGAAACAATTTGTAAACAAAAACCTTACCACAAAGAAAACTCCAGGCTTAGATAGCTTTTTTGGTAAATTCTATCAAACAGAGGAGAAATAACACTAATCTTCCACAAACTCTTTCAGAAAACTGAGGAGGAAATACTTTCCAACTCAATTTACAAGGTTAATATTACCATCATATCCAAATCAGACAAAGATCACAAGAAAATCACAGAACTGATAAACCCTTATTAACACAGATGCAAAAATCCTTCAAAAAATATTTTAGCAAATAAAATCCAACATAATGTAAAAATGATTATTTAATATAACAAAGGGAGTCTGTCCTAGGAATATGAATACCTTATCTAAAAATCAGTTTATTTTACCATATTAATACAATAAAGAAGAAAATTATGGTGACTTAAATATCATTTATATTAGCAGAAAAACATTAGCTACTCTGGGACTATACTATTTGAATAAGTCAGGATCTTTAGACTTTTTAAGTCCAGAAAAGCAGATACTTCATGGACGTAGGCAGCTCAATTCCAAGACCTTTCAATCAAGATCAATGCCTATAAACAAGCTACTGGTTTACCTTTTAATTCTCTTAACTATTTTTAATAACAAAATTTAAATTTTGGCATGTTACATTTCTATTTTAGTTTGTATTTTTTAAGTAGGTATTTTTCATTTCTTTTGTGATTTCTTTTATGACTCAATGGTTGTTCAATAGCATGCTGTTCGTGTTTGTGAATTTTCCAGTTTTCTTCATGTAATTTCTAGTTTCATACTATTGTGATCAATATAGATGCTTGATATGAATTCAATCCTCTTAAATTTGTTGATACTTGTGTTGTGGCCTAATATGATCTATACTAGAAAATGTTCCATGTGTACTTGAGAAAAATGTGTACTCTGTTGCTTATGGATAAGTATTCTGTATTTATCTGTTAAGTGCATCTGGTCTAACACGTCATTTAAAGCCAATGTTTCCTTGCTGATTTTGTCCAGATGATCTATTCATTGATGTAAGTGGGGTATTAAAATATCCTACTATTGTTGTATTGCTATCTATTCCTCCTTTATGTCCATTAATATTTGCCTTATACATTAGGTGTTCCTATGTTGGGTGCATAAATATTTACAAATGTTGTATTCTCTTGTATTGACTCCTTTATCATTATGTAACACCCAGTTCTGCCTTACTACAGTCTTTGCTTTAAAGTCTATGTCTGATGTAAGTATACCTACTCCAGCTTTCTTTTCATTTCCAGTTGAATGGAATATCTTCTTCTATCCCTTCACTTTCAGTCTATGAATCTTTACATCCATCTAAATCAAGTCTCTTATAGTCAGCATATAGGTCTTGTTTTTTATTCATATAATCACTCTATTTTTTTATCAGAAAATTTAGTTCATTTATATTTAAAGTAATTTTTGTTAGGTATAGACTTATTGCCACTTTCTTCATTGTTTTCTGGGTGTTTTTGTGGCTCTACTCTTTTTCTATTGCTCTCTTCCTTTGTAGCTTGATGACTTTCTTCAGTGGTAGGCTTATGTTTCTTTTTGTTTATCTTTTCTTTTTCTTTAAGATTTTATTTATTTGAGAAAGAGTGCACACATGAGTGGGGGAGGGGTTAGGGGAGAGGGAGAGGGATAAGCAGACTCTCCCCTGAACAGGGAGCCCAATGCAGGGCTCAATCCCAGGACCCTGGGATCGTGACCTGAGCCTAAGGCAGATGCTTAACCAACTGAGCCACCCAGGCACCCCTCCCCTTTAAGTTTTATTTATTTATTTGAGAGAGAGAGAGAGAGAGAGCGCACGCACAAGTGAGGGGAAGGGGCAGAGAGGGAGAAAAACCCAAGCAGACTCCATCCTGACTGCAAAGCCCAAAGTGGCGCTTGATCTCACACCCCTGAGATCAGACCTGAGCCAAAATTAAGAGTCGGTCGCTTTAATAAAGTGTGCCACCCAGGCATCTTTCTTTTGTTTTTTTGGTATAGTGGGTTTTTTGTTTTTGTTTCTTTGCTTTGTGGTTACTATGAGGTTACATATAACAACTTAAATCTGTAACAGTATCTTAAGTTGATAAGAACATTTTACATCTTATTTCTTATTTCTTAATTATTGTAACCATAGTTACTTTTACTTTGTCTTTTAACCTTCATATTAACTTTATAAGTAATTAGTTCACTATCTTTGATATATATTTACCTTTCCAGTGAGATTAATTCTTTCATATTTTTTCTTGTTATTAATTAGAACCCTTTCTTTTCAGCTTAAAGAAGTCTCTTCAACATTTAAGACTAGTTTAGTGCTGAGCTTTAGCTTTGCTTGTCTAGAAATTCCTTTCTTTCACCTTCAATTCTGAATGATAACTTTGCTGAGCAGAGTATTCTTGGGTAGAAGTTTTTTCTTTCAGCACTTTGAACATATCATGCTATTCACTATGGCCTGCAAAGTTTCTGCTGGAAGAATCTACTGATAGTTTTATGGGGGTTCCCTTGTATGTAAGGAGTTTTGTCTTGCTGATTTTAATAGTCTCTCCTCACCTTTAAGCTTTGACATGTTAGGGGCACCTGGGTGGCTCAGTCGGTTGAGCATACTTATTTAAGCCCAGGTCAAGATCTCAGGGTTGTGAGATCAAGCCCCAAGTTGCATGAAGCCTGCTTGGGATATTCTCTCCCTCTCCCCCTCCTCTTCCACTTTCTCTTTCTCTCTCTCAAAAAGAAATAAACAGAGGATCCCTGGGTGGCTCAGCGATTTAGCGCCTGCCTTTGGCCCAGGGCATGATCCTGGAGTCCCGGGATTGAGTCCCGCATCAGACTCCCTGCATGGAGCCTGCTTCTCCCTCTACCTATGTCTCTGCCTGTCTCTCTCTCTCTCTCTCTCTCTCTCTCTCCTCTGTGTGTCTCTCATGAATAAATAAATAAAATCTTTAAAAAAAAACAGATTTTGATATTTTAATTATAATGTGTCTTGGTATGGGTCTCTTGGGTTCATCTTACTTGGAACATTCCAGAATTCCTAGATCTGAATGCCTTTACTTCTCCCACTTAGGAAAGTGTTCAGCCATCATTTTTTCAAATAAAATGTCTGTCCCTTTCCCAGTCTTTTCCTTCTGGAATCCCAATAACACAAATGTTAGTCCATTTGATTCTGTCCACCATGAGACCCTTCACTTTATTTAAAACTTTATTAGGTAAATTACCTATCTCCATTTCATTAAGGTTTTTTCTGTGGTTTTATCTTATTTTTTCACTTGGAATATATTCCTCAGTTTCTTGATTTTGTTTTATTGTGTTGGTTTCTATACAGTAGATGAAAAAAGCACTTCTCCCAGTGTTGAAAAGGGAGCCTCATGTAGGAGGTGAATCAAAGAGACCAAGCTCTTTGTTGTCTCTCAAACCTTTGTACTTTTCCAAGAAGCCTATTATATTTTTAATAGCTTGCAGAAGAACGATATGCCAAGGCCCGTCGGAGTCTCTAAGGGAAGGATCTCAGGACCTAGATTAAGGCTGTTTGGAAACTAGATTCTCAGGTAACAAATAGTGTTTAATGGTATGCACATACATACAGTCCTGTAAAACGGCAAGCATAAACCCCACTGGCCAAGTGATCTAGCAGTGTCCTGAGGCAGTAGTCAAAAAAATTGGGGCTTTAAATGAGTACATAAGTTCTTTTCTGGAGGCCACTGGTGAGCTAGAGCAAGGCAGAGGGAGAACATCAAAATGGCGTCCACAGCCTAAGTTCCTTGAAAACAGCTCTGTAGCTCACTAGATATGAGCCAATCCTGAAGCCAGCTCCTAGGCTAAAACTCTAAGATAAGCAAAGATGCCTCCTTCACAGAAAGATTACGGTTGTATCTCAGTTTACTATCTACATAGTGCCCTGGGCATGGAAACCTGACAAGAACTGTTTTTCTAATTACCACAATCCTGTGGGATGCTGGAATACAAGACCCCTTGGCCAACAGCATCAGGGAATCAAGTGGCATCCCCTGGGCAGCAGCAGCTGCAAACACCACAGTATCAGACATAAAAACATGAGGACCAGTCATGTGTAACACTCCCCTCTAGGAGATACCGGTGATCTGGAGCATAACAGGAGAGTATGAAGATAGCACCTACCGTGAGGGCCCTGGAAAGGCTTACAGTCTGCTCCTAGATGCTTACTTAATTAGAAACCAGCCCTTTAGGCTGCAGCCATGATAACCAGAAAGACCAAGCTCCTGGGTCGGTTGTCTCTTGCTGTGGCCTGGGAGTGGGAGCTATTTAACAAGTCTTTCTCCATTGGTTATGTCCTGGAGACCCACAAACATAAGCCCCACTGGCTGCCAGAACCATGTGATATACAGGTGTACCATGGCAGCAACCACAAACATTAGAGTATCAAACAGGAGTATGAGCTCCTTTCTTGGTGACACCAATTACGATAGTCCCATGGGACCAGAAACACAAACTCCCACGGCCTCCAGTGCCAGCAGTCAAGATGTAGCCCCTGGGCAGCAGCCACAAAGTCTGAGGCACAAAACCTGTGTCTTCCTTCTGAGAGACACTGGTACTCTGACATATGGCAAAGGGAGAGCATGAAGATGATGCCTGCCAGTCTGCATCCCTGAAGTGTTCCAGGAGGCTCCTAGATGTGTGTGTTAAATTAAATACCTGCCCCTCAGGCTGACACTAACAGAAACTGGTAAGCCTTCTTCACTTTAAGTCTCAGTGATGTTAGCTGCCTCTGAGCTGGGCCCTAGGGTGGGTAAGTCTGAACCCACAGGCCCTTTAAGAGCTATCTCCCAGAGTGCTACAATCTTGTGGGTCTCAGGATACAAAAGCCTCATTGCTTCCCAAAGTTAGATGTTTATAGCGGGGGAGCCAGTGGAGAGATGTCTCTCAGGTGCAGGTCCTAAAAGTTGGGGTCTCCCAATGTAGGGTTCAAACCCTTTGCTCCTTGGGGCAAGCTCCAGGTTCTAAGTTCCTTCCTGGTTGTGAGTCATTTTAGTAGGGGTGGAGTTTGTGACAAGATAGTTCCCATCCTCTGCTACTCACTTCAATGTGGTTTCCTTCTTATTTGCCCAATGCATAGCTGTCAGTCATCTAGGCTTTAGGTTGAAGAGGAAATTGTTCCATATGTAGCTGTAGACTCCATGTGTCTGTGGGAGGGGGTTAGTTCAGGGTCTTTCTACATTGCCATGTTGAACCGGAACCGCATAATACATATATAGTACATACATAATTGATAAAGCACTTGTATGCAGGATATATAAAGAACTCACAGCTCAAAATGAGGTAAGCAACGCAATTAAACAAATATATAAAATCTGAACAGACACTTCACCAAAGAAGATAAATAAATGGCAAATAAGCACATGAAAAGATATTCATCATTAATTATTTGGAAAATGGAAGTTGAAGCCATAATGAGAAACCTTCTAGAATGTCTAGTTTAAACAACTGATAATATCAAGTGCTGGAGAGGATATATAGTACCTGGTACTCACTTAACTGCTGCTGAGAAATGAAAATGGTACAGCACCTACTTTGGAAAATAGTATATAGCAGGATATCTTATAAAGGTAAACACACATTTACCATACACTTCTTCAATCCCACTTCTGAGTATTAAGAGAAACAAAAACATATGTTCACCAAAAACATGTACACAAATATTCATAAGAGTAAAACTGGAAACTTGAAATTCAAATGTCTATAGTAGAAGAAAAAAATCAATGAGTGAATAAGCAAATGGTGATATAGCCTTACTTCTAAGGGCTACACAGCAATAAGAAGGAACAAAATATTAAAGCCTATAGTATCCAAAATCCTCAAAAACACTGTTAGGTATAAAAAAAAAAAAAGTCAAGCACAAAAGACTATATATTACATGGTAATATATGAAATCCTAAAAATGACAAAACTATCATAGAAAACATTAGTGGTTGCAAGAGGCTTGTAAGGGTTGGGGGAGATCACCTGCAAAAGAATATGAAAAAAACATTTTAGGATGATTAAAACATATTTATTGTGACAGTGAATATATAACTATACACAATAAACAAAATTCATCAAACTGTATACTAAGAATGGGTGATTTTTTTTATATGTAATTTATACCTCACTAAAGGAAAACACCATACATAAAGAAACTGGATATAAAAAATTGTCTTTGATAAGGTTTCATACTTGGTTACTGAAGCTCAATACTATAGGGTCTTATGAAATTAACTAAGATTGAATTTCACCTATTTTAAAATCTCAATATGGGAGAAGAGAAGTTTACAATGATTTGCCATCAAATGATTTTCAAAATTATTCTGGTCTCAGGTTTCTAGAAATAAAAATGAAAGGTGATTTTTTAAAAAGTTTAGTAAAAATAGAAGAAAAGTTGTAAAATATATCAATTTAAAATACATGCTGTCACAAATATGGATGAAGAAAAAACAATTTGAGGGGAACAATTTCCTATGGGGGATTAATTACTGTCTACTCCTAGTAATTTAAGGACTTTCCTAGACTCAATCTCTATGATTTGGGTGCTCTTCTAAACCCCTTCTCATGTGACCCTGTGACTATGCAAAGAAGCTCTTGACAGAGTACTTGGGATATTAAAAGCTGACCATTTCACCATGGTAAGGCCTTGGACCTAGAGAGATAAAGTTTCTTATCACAAAAGGTGTGTGTGTGGGGGGGGGGATTAAAACAAAGAAAACAAAGCATGTCTCTGAAAAAACTTTATTTTCAAAAGGATCCATTTTGTTTTAGATGTCAAACTCATCAATGCAAAATTTTGTTTTCAAAAGATTTCCTCAATGAAACAATTCATTTCTGTGCTATTTAGTTCACCGTATTTTTACAAGCACCAGACTGAGCAAACCATGATTGAGAGAAGCCATCTTATGCACATTGCTGTTGTCCCACATCATTCAGAACAAACCTTTTTAGATCGTTAACTACCACAGGAGTGCTGATTACACAGGCACCAGCAATTTCCTAACCAATGACCACCTGAACAATGATGTGTTCAGCTTCTCAGACCCTGCAGCCTTTCAAAGGTGAATCATTTCACAGTTTGGAACTAGATCTCCATAGCAACTTCCCTTTGAGGGTTTTAGAATCACCATCCAGTAATTCTATGATCATCAAGCTCAACCATTCCCAATGGTTCTTTTCACAGCAGATGGAAAAGGAAGCCTTGAAATTTTACAGTCTATTTCAAGCAATTCATCTGGCAGCCTATTAGAATTCAAAATATTTCGACCTTCAATCACAAAGCATGTTATCTGAAGCTGTGGTGATCTCAAGTCAAGACAAGCAGACGTTTTAGTCTAATCATCCATGATGAGAAGAGACTGACAAAAACTCTTAATTCAACCACCATCAAAATGCTTATTTTAACTGCATGAAAGTCTTTCAACAGGCAATGAAAACACACCATGTACCATTTTATCACAACCTTCTGTTCAAGGAAAATATGAATTCTGAATATTGACATGGATCTCTGTGCTTCTTAGACTGCCTGGAACAAATATGTTTCTTAAAAGTCAGCACAAATCCAATTTAAGAGCACTATTTTTCTCCACTTGCAAAAGTCAAAAACCACAAGCAAATGGCAATGGACTTTTGATAAAGTTAGTCAGTTTAAGGACATCAAGTGTATCTGTACCGCTTAAATTTTTTCAGGCAAACTTTAACACTAATAATCAGAAAATATCAATTTCTCAGGATATTAATCAAGAGGAAAAGACAGACCTTAAAAACTTAACTGACAAAAAGTCACGGACTTTTTCCTATTCAAGTAGTTCTCTAATGGTTTCAAAATACACTAAAACCCTCTTTCTTTAAAATATTGGACTTAACATTGAAAAAGCTGTTAAGTTCTTATCCAAATCCTTTTTACTTAAAAATTCAACTGTAATAACTTCACTAAATAATTTTCAGCATTTATTATATATGTAAACCACATACAGGCACTTATTTTAATATTACAGATGTTTAATGGAATATTAGAAGTTCTATGTAAAAATTTTAAATACTACTTTCTAATTATTAACCAAAAGACAGTTCCCTATGAGGAACTAAACTAACTTTAAGAATAAACTAAACAGCAGAACAAGACAACTACAGTCTGTGAATCATTAAATCAATTCAAAGCAGACAATTTTTTTAAATATCAGAACATAAATATTAACTATTTTTGCATAGTTTCAAATAGAACAAGGAGATATGTATGGTTACCTAAGTGGCCACCTAGAGTCTTCACATAGTTAATGATTGCTGAACTAAGTCGATTTTAATTTATGAATTAACTTATGAATGAACAAAGAAACACTATAAATAAACACCAGTTCCAAAGCCTCAGTGCTTTGGAAAAAGTGAGATGAAATTTATCTCACAAGCATGAAAAATTTTAATACACTTATTCTACTTCCTGAGGACAAAGAGACACATACACACACCTCACATAACCAAACTCATTACTTTCTGCATAAAACGTGCCAGCTCATTTGTTTTTATACAAGCCTATGAAATAAGTACATTTCAAATCAAATACATATACATATTTTTATTGTCTGTTTTATGGTTGGTTTAAATATCTAATCACAAAAAAAGAAGATAGCAAAATTATTTCATGTTGCATACTTAGCTCCCCAAAACTTATGCCAATTAGATAATCTGACTTCTAAAAACTAATGTAAGTTTTGAAAGGAAAAATAAGCAACCTAACAATTTTTTCAATGACAAAATCATTAACTTTCTTTCTAAAGAGTATCTTCTCTTATTTTCAAAATTTCCACTTCCACTAGGAAGTACAGAAGAGTAGAATAAGGAAGATGTCATAACATTTTGCCTTACTTGCCTTCTTTTGGATTGGTTTAGTTTATGGTCTGAGCTATATAACTTAAAATTTAAGCAAGGATAATTAAGCAGACAACTATATATACACACATTCATGCATTTCCTATTTTTAACTATAAGTAGTTTACTTTACTCCTATTGGGGGAGGGGTCAGGAGAAGAACAACCAAGGGAATCAGAAAGACACTAATGAAATTCTAACACCAAAAATTGTCAAAGTGCAATCTAATGAGTACAAGTTTGACAACAATGCGAAAAATTGCTGGCTATTAGTACCATACACTGAAGTTTAAATAAACAGAAACTTGTCAAAGCAGTTATGCATGAGCATTATTTATTTATTTAAGAGAGAGCAAGAGTGTGGGAGGGGGAGCAGAGGATAAGGGAGAGAAAGTCTTAAGCGGACTCAGCACTGAGTGGGGAGCCCAATGTGGGGCTCCATCCCAGGACCCTGAGATTAGAACCTGAACCAAAACCAAGAGTCAGCACTTAACCGCCTGTGCTACAAAGGCACTCCTATGCATGAGCATTATATCATGATATCTGAGTTCAGGTAACTATTCCAAATTTCATGTCCATATGCTGGATATCCAAATATACATCTTTGTTGGCCAACAAGGTTCTTTCAAGGGAACTTTATCTTAACTTAGAAATACTTAAAATTCTTCACTATCAATAATTATAGAGCCTTTAAATATCTTTGCTCAATTATCTGTCAGACAGAGGCTCATACAGGATGGCCTGATAATATATAAAGGTTATATAGAATTTATAGACTTTTCTAGTGGTGGTAACAACACTATAATAAACTTCCTAAAACTATATGCCCTTAGAATACAAAGCAGATTCACCTACTAATTCTGAGTTATCATGAATTTCATCATTTGTCTTAACTTTCCATTTGGCTATAACTTTTTAAGAACAGAAATATTATGTATTTTACTAATTCAACCTTTAGAGTTTTATATATGATATTGTATATACTTAATAAATAAATGTTTGCTATCAATTATTAGATAGTATGATGACTATAACTTAAAAACTCCATATTCCTAAACATTCTAGACTGGTAACTAAACTTACTTTTCACTTGCCAGTCATATAATGAGAACCAAAAATTGAAAAAGAGTAACTTACTGAGAAACCTCAATGAAAGAGAAAATATCTTGATATATCTTTATTTTTTACTTTTACCGCCCCCCCCTCAGTTTTACAACAAACTGCTCCTAATAATAATCTAAAACACAACTGAGTTTCGCAGCCTAGGGTAACCATAAGTTTATTTTATAACATAAAGCCAAGCAACATACTATAAGTGAAGCTCACTAAAAACACTTACTAGCTAATTAACAATAGAAGAAACATTTCTCTCAAATGAAAAAAATCTGAAGATTCCATAATAAAATACAGTTTGTTAGGCTAAATATAGTATTAAAGTTATGTGGAAAACAAGTTTACATTCAGTGTAACACTAAGAACAACTATAAAACTTGCATCCATTTTTATTTTTATCAATAGCTATGCCTTCATTTTGACTACAAAATACTGGGAACATGTGACTAAAGCCAGACCCTCTTAGCTTTAAGTCCAGCATCAGAAATCCAGCCATATACTCAGAGTGTGTGTGTGTGTGTATGTGTGTGCGCTCTACTGCCTCAATCAATATAGCAGAAGTATAGTTACTACAGTACTTGTACTTGACCTCTGACGGGGCAGCAATCTAAAGGTAAACTCCTTCAGCAAATGTGTTATTCTTCAGATAAGACAGCAGGATGCAGTATAATGGCCAAAACCTCTTTCTTAAAGACAGTCATACTGCTTCAATAATCTAAGTCTCTCCCACTCCATGCACAGAAAACTTCGGGAAGACCATTTTCGTTGTTGTTGTTGTTTTTAATTTTTATTTATTTATGATAGTCACACAGAGAGAGAGAGAGAGAGAGAGAGAGAGAGAGGCAGAGACATAGGCGGAGGGAGAAGCAGGCTCCATGCACCGGGAGCCCGACGTGGGATTCGATCCCGGGTCTCCAGGATCGCGCCCTGGGCCAAAGGCAGGCGCTAAACCTCTGCACCACCCAGGGATCCCGGGAAGACCATTTTCTATTAGACTATCTAGCCCTATCAGATTATCAAAGTATGAAATTGCAAGTTATACTGGATTTTTGGCATACATAATTTGATCCTGCCATTCTGGGAAAAGATACAAATCTAAAATAATACAAGTATTTAAGAGGTGTTCATAATAAATGCCAAAACTTTAAACAAGTTTGCAAATGCTTACCTTATGTTTTGGTTAAAGGAGATAACTTACTAACAAGTAACAAAAACTTTTAATATGTATACACCCTTGGACTCAGTAATTTCTACTTTCAGGAATTTATGGGGGGAGGAGAATCTGGCAAGTAGACAACAGTGCACAGAAGGTCTGTATGAGATCTGTAACATCACTCACTCATTCAACATATATTGAGGAGCACCCATGTGTCTGCTATCATAAAACTTACATGCTACAGGGACAAGTGAATATTAAACAAGTAAATAGATAACTGGCTAATATTCAAAATGGAAAAAAAAAAAAGCATTTGGCAACAAGAAGGGCACCAGTGACCTAGACAAGAGCATTCTTAAATGCTCTTTTGGAGGCAAACCCTCCCTGGAGTAGGTTAAAAAAAAAAAAAAGGAATGTGAAAAAATACAGTATAAACAAAATCTTTTCAGTTTCATTGTGAAGGAGAATAGAGAAATGCAGTAGCTGGACAAAGTCATTATACCATGTTTATATTGTCAAGAGAACACATCCATAGAGGGGAAACATGATCCAGAAAAAGAGAAGATATAGCAGCAGGATCATGGTCCTATATGAGTGAGCGGGAAGCAGATTTTATGTGCAAGTAGAACGGTGGGCTGTGGCAAAGACAACTCATCTGTTATAAGAAGAAGAAACATACAGTATACAACACAGGTGGAGGTAGGATTAGAGAACTCAAAATCACAAGGCCCCGCTCTGCCTCAGGGCCCTTGCATTTGCTGTTGCATCTATACCCAAATATTTACATGATTTGATTCCCTACCTCCATCAGTTCTTTACTCAAATGTCAATTTTTCAGGAATGCCTCGTTTGTAGTGTTTAAAATTGTAAACTGCATTCAATACTGCTATCCTCTTTCCCTACATTATTTTTCTTGGTATTTATTACCATCAAACATATTATATTCTACTTTTTCAACAGTCTGTTTAATGTTATCTTTAGAGGTTTATTATAAACAATAAAGAAACTCTGACATCTCTTTAATAAAATGGGACACTACTTTAACAAAAAAGAAAAGGTCCATTTTTGCTAATGTCTGTACATAAGTTACTTCCAGAAAAATCATGCTTATTTCATTCTCATCAGTTGTGAGGGAGAAATTGCCTATAATGCAATAGCACATCAAGATTCCAAGTTGGCAGAAAGTAGGCCACTGGCATCACAATAAACTGGCCAATGAATGGTAAAGTCAGACTGGATAATCCAACCACCACCTGTGCAACCAGGAGAATCTAGTCTCTCAAGAGTTTTTTCACATATTCAGGATTTATTCACTACGGCAGAGAAAACAGAGGAGGAAAAGATGAGGCACATGATCTTGGTTTGAGAAAAGAATCCTAACCTGAATATGTGATTACATCACATAGCATTAATGATCATTATCTCTCCATACTACCTGTTGAGAATACCAAATGGCTATCATATCTCTCCATTTAATGATAACTACTTTGTTCTCATAGATGTAGAGACAAAAGAACTCATGGCACTATAATGTACAAGAGGACAAAAAAGAGGCAGTAGTGATGGGGATGGCTTTCACCTGGATACTACCACTTACAAGCTGAATGATACTAGGCAAGCCAAAATCTACAGTTTAGGTTCCTCATTTGTAAAATATAGATAATAGTGGTACTTTCCTCTTAGTACTGTTCTAAAGATTAAACATAATTCACGTAAAAGGCCTACCACAGTCCTAACCCCAAATGGAGCAATAAAAATGATACTCAGTAAATCTTCTTCCCATTAATACTGCCAGAAATGTTCGGGTCCCCAGAGACTAAACTTAACTTAAATTTCCAGATCAAGATGACCAAGAGAAAAAATGGGGCATTTGGAGAAGGATACAGATATATTCTGTGATCCCATTTTTTCCCTCTTTTATTCCTAACAAGTAGGCTATACTCCATGCAGCTAAAGAAAGAAATTCCAGCCTGGTTCCATGAAGTTCCATGGTTCCTGGTTCCATGGTTTCATAGCTATGAAAAGCAGAAAAATTCAAGTACCCAAAGTTCGCCTGGTGGGCATTCAGGTTGATATCTACCAAATTAAATTTAGCCTTCAAAAATGGTTATTTTCCCCTTGCCCTTTGAGTGTAGGCTAGACCTGACTTGCTTCCAAAGAAAAGGAAAGCTGTGAAAATGAAAAAATAAATTTACAGTTATTCTCTTGTAACTTTACAGTGAAGAAACCTGATAAACAGTATCTTCACCAAGTGATCAAGGTTTATATCATCACTGATAAAAATGTAGATACCATGTACTCCTGGCAATGATACGAAGGGCACTCCACCTCTGTGGTATTCTTTCCAAAACTGACAACTCCAATCTAATCATGGGGAAAACATCATATCAACCCAGTCTGAGGGTCTTATTACAAAATACTTCAACAGTGAAAACCATCAAGGTCACAAAAAAGAAGGAAAGACTGAGAAGCTATTAGAAGAGACCAGAAAAGTCAAAGGAAACATGACAAGTAGATATAATATGGTACCTTGAATTGGATCCTGGAACAACAACAAAAAAAGGAGTTAGTGGATAAACTGGTGAAATCCAAATAGTCTGAAGTTTAGTGAACAGTAATATACCAATGCTGGTTTCCTAGTTCTGACAAATGTAGCATGGTAAAATGATAAGGGAAAACAAACTGAGTGAGTGAGGGATATATGAGACCTCTCAGTGCTATCTCTGAAACTTTTCTGTAAATCTAAAATTATTCCAGGGGTGCTTGGGTGGCTCAGTCAGTTGAGTGTCCAACTCTAGGTTTCAATCAGGTCAGGATCTTATGATCATGAGGTCAAGCCCCGTATGGAACTCCAAGCTGTGTGTGGAGCTTATTTAAGACTCTCTCTCCCCCTCCCTCTGCTCTTCTTTCCACTCATGCATGCATTCTCTCCCTCTCTTTCTCTCTTAAATAAATACATCTTTAAAAAAAAAATTCTTAATAAAGAAACAACAGTCAGAAAATATAACAGAAGGGAAGACTACACTTTCAATACCAGCAACAACAGAGAAAAGATAAAATATCTGAAATAAGCTTTACAAGAAATGTGTAAAACCAACACAAAGGGGATCTTTAATGCATTTCTAAACATTTCAAAAGTAGACTTAAACAAGTAAAAGAATGTACCATGTTTTTAAATGGAAAGAATGTAAATTCATGTTAATTAACTATAAATGTAATGCCATTATTATAATTCCAACAAGATTTCCTTTTCTGGGATGAGGAGAGCTGATTAATAAGTTCATAGGGAAAGAATAAACAATCAAGACTAACCAGAAGCATTCTTAAACAAAGGGAGCAGCCCTATCAGATATTACAATATATTTGATGTCTACAAAAGTGTCTTATTAGCAAATGAATAAACTGGCCCTGATGAAATAGACTAAGAAGATTCAAAGTAGGCCCAAACATTTAGAGGGATCTAGTATATGATGAAGGTGGCTTCTCAAATAAGTAAAGATAGACTTTACAATAAATATTATTTGACAACCAAAGAGGCTTTCTCAAGTAAAAATTAAGAACCCATTCCTGATAGTGCATAAAGAGATAAACTCTAAATGAGTTAGAGATTTAAATATAAAGAATGAAATCATAAATATACAGAAAGAAAATACAAGCAAACTATTTTATAACCTTGAACTAGGAAGACCTTTTTGGTAACAATTTAGTTCAACTACCAAAATATAAAAAAAAAACTGTATAGCAAAACATGTATCATAAACAAAGACAAAGATTAAAAAAAATTGGAAAAAAAAATCAGCAACTCATGTAATACAGAGCTAATATTCCCAACATACAAAGAATTCTTAGGGACATCTGCATGGCTCAGTCAGTTAAGTGTCTGCCTTTGGCTCAGGTCATGATCTAGGTCATGATCCCAGGATCCTGGAATTAAGCCCCATGGCGGGCTCCCTGCTCAGCAGGGAGTCTGCTTCTCCCTCTCCCTCTCCCTCTGCCTCTCGCCACCCTCCCTTGCTCATGCTCTTTCTCTTGAATAAATAAAATCTTAAAAAAAAAAAAGAATTCTTAGTTGTTGAGGGAAATAAAATGAAAGTACAACCCAATAGGAAAATGGGCCAGCAACATAAATAGGCAATCCATAGAAAAATATAAACAGCTATTAGACATATAAAAAGATGCTGAATCTCACTAATAATGAGAAAAGCAAACTAAAACTACACTTGCATACCAATTCTTCTAATGGCCTGCAAAAAATCTGTAAGTTGAACACATATTCTGTGAGCAAGTTTATGGAGAAGAATTCTCATACACTGCTAGTGGCAGTACAAAAATTATAAACCCTAGGAAGGAAATGTGACAGTATCTGCCATAATTATCAATGAATGTGTTTTCCCTTTAGCCCAACAAGCCCACTTCTGGGAATTTATCTCTCATAAACTTAAATATATATGAAATGACATATGCACTGCATTATCAATTGTGGCACTGTAATATTATCAGAGCAAAAAACTGGAAATAACCGAAGTATTCAGCATTACTGAACCTTCTGAAGAAACAATGATTGAACCACACAATGAAATACAATGCATCTATAAAGAAAAATGAAAATAATCGCTATGTACTGATATGGAGAGCTCTCCAGGATACTTTAAATACCAAAAAGTAAGGTTCATGTGCATGGTAGGCTTTTTGTTTAGGAAAGGGGTAGAAAAAATATTTAACTGTACTTGCTTATGATTATATAAAGAAACTGTAGAAGGATAAAGAAAACTAGCAAAAGCAAATACTAGAGTTTTAAGGGGTCATGGTAGATAGAGACATAAAGCAAGACTTCTCTGTAATTCCTTTATATATAATTTTTCCTTTTGAACCCTGTATATAATTACAAATTCAAAGCAATTATTTTTTAATTTAAATTTGTATATTATTTCTCAGAATTTAGTGTCTGGCATTCATTATATGTCATTTAAACCTAAGAACCTATAAACCAAGAATGATAATCTTCATTTCACTCAAGAAGCTTAAGTGTTACTGCTTGCACAAAACTAGGTAGGTGAGTAACACAACTAGAATTGAAAACCACAAATCTCTTTCCAAATACTGGGTTTACTTCTACTATGAATATGTGATATTCTTATTCTCAAAGGCAATAGGTACTGCTTTAAATTATTTACATGAAAGTTACCAAACACAATATTCAGCACAGATTTTTATCTACCACTCATTAGTATTTATCAAAGAGTAATACAGAAGCATTTCTACTAGAGTCTACTCAGCAGAATTCCCAAAGAAAAGATATAGCTAGTCCTGGGAATGAATTTTACACCAATAACAGCTTCTATTTCACAAATGAATTTTGAAAACTTCCTACATTAAAAAGTAACTCCTGATCCAATATCATTTATAAAACAGATAAGACAGAAAAGTGGTTCAATGTATATTTAGAGTAGTGTTTTTTCCTTTATTTCAGATTGGTATTTTTAAAGTCTGAAATACAATTTCCCCTTTTATCGACTCACACCCAAGTTAATTTATTCCCCTAAAATGGCCATTATTTCTTGAAACTAAATTACCATTAAACTGGTGGGTGCCACCTCATCCTACCTCATACACATATGTAAGTATCTAAATTCTAGATGCCCTTATATGTCTAGGAACTCTCGATCATAGTATACATGCACAAACAAATGAAACTAATTGGAAATACCTTGCCAATCCCTATTTAGATCGCCCACATTTGATATGACTGGATTAAAATTTACCACTTTGCTGATTGTTTTCTATTTATTCCATCTATTCTTTGCTTCTTTCTTCCTCAAACTTTCCTTGTGCTAAGAATCTTTTCAGAATTCTATTTTATTGCCTCTATAGATTTGTAATGTATCCCCCTTTTTCAAAAATTTTAGTAGCTGTTCAAAGTAGCTTACAATATACATTTTTAATTAATCTGAGACTACTTTCAATAATACCATTCCAGGGCAGCCCCGGTGGCGCAGCGGTGTGGCGCCGCCTGCAGCCCGGGGTGTGGTCCTGGAGACCCGGGATCGTGTCCCGCATCAGGCTCCCTGCATGGAGCCTGCTTCTCCCTCTGCCTGTGTCTCTGCCTCGCTCTCTCTCTCTGTGTCGCTCATGAATAAATAAATAAAATCTTTAAAAAAAAAAGAAAAATAAATAATACCATTCCATTTCATGTGTAGTGTAGGGACATTACAGTAATATATTTCCAATTATTCTCTCCCACATTTTATGCTACTGTTGTCATCTTTTACTCTTAAATACACCATAAGCACATAATACATTACTATTTTTGCTTCAGACAGTTACCTTTTGGAGCAAAGGTAGGCCCATGGGCCAAATCTAGCCCATCACCTGTTTTGGGAAATAAAGTTTTATTGGAACTCAGCCATGCTCCTTCATTTGCATACTTCACACTTCAATCACAAATTTGAGTAAATGCAAAAGATAGCTATCACTCTCAAAGCCTAAAATATTTATTATCTAGCCTTTTACATAAAAAGCTTGCTCACTTTTCTTTCAGAATCATTAAAAAATTTCCCTTTCCAGTGGTCTTTGTGTAGATCTAAGTTTGTACAGATCATATTCTTTCTGTACGAAGAACCTGCTTTAACATTTCTCATAGAGTAGGTCTGCTGGCAATGGATGCCTAGTTTTTGTTCATCTAAGGAAAACTATTTCTCCTTCATTTTTGAAAAATATTTCCACTGGGGGTCGCCTGGGTGGCTCAGTGGTTGAGTATCTTACCTGCCTTTGGCTCAGGTCGTCATCCTGAAGTCCTGGGATTGAGTCCCATATCAGGCTCCCTGAAGGGAGCCTGCTTCTCCCTCTGCCTATGTTTCTTCTGCCTCTCTCTGTGTGTCTCTCATTAATTAATAAATAAAATCTTTTTTTTAAAGATATTTCCGTTGAGTATATACTTCTACACTGATAGTTTTTCTTCATTTAGTACTTTAAAAATGTCACTCCACTGTCTTTTGGCTCCCATAGTTTCTAAAGTAAAGTCAGCCATAGGACAAAATCCCTAGCTTTGTTCGTTTTCAAAATGTTTCTTTTTTCTTTTGGTACCTTTGAAATTTTCTCTTTGACTTTTGTTTTCAACAACCTAAATATGGTGTGTGTGTGTGTGTATGTGTGTGTGTACACTGACTATTCCGTTGACTGACCACACGTGCACGCTATGTAACCAGGTTATTATTCTCTGAACTTCTCCAATCTGTGGTTTTGTGTCTCATTATTATTTTAAAATTCTCAATCATTATTGCTTAAAATATTTCTTTTACCCCCTTCTCTATCTCCTGGTATTTCAGGCATGCATAAGCTAGACCTTCTGATGTTTTCCGACTGTTCTTGAATATTCTTTTTTTTTTTTTTTTAAGTTTTCTTGTCTTACATGTTTCAGTTTTGGTAATTTCTATTGACCTATCTTAAAGTTTATGGATTCTTTCCTTGACTGTGTGGAATCTACTGATGAGACTATTCAGGCTTTCTTTATCTGTTACTGTGTTTTTCACTAACAATATTTCCACTTGACTATTTTCCCATCTCTGCTCAAATTACCCATCTGATCATGCATGTTGTTCACCTTTTCTGTTAGAGCCTTTAACATGTTAGTCACAGTTATTTAAATTTTCTTTCAGACAATTCTAAGATGTGTCTATCTGAGCTTAGTTCCAATGACTGCTTTTTGTTCTGAGTATGTTTTTTCTTGCCTTTAGGTATGCCTTGTGATTTTTTTTGTTGAAAGCTGAACATCTTGTGTAAAAGAACAGAGATCGAGGTAAATAGTTTTTATGCTGGAAAAGAGACAAGCTTTTTCTTTTCCTAGGCCTTTAGGGGACATTTGCATGTACCTTGTTTTATTATACTTCACAGACACTGCTTTTTACAAACTGAAAACCAATCCTATGTTGAACAAGGCTATCCATGCAATTTTTCCAACGACATTTACTTGTCTTGTGTCTTTTTGTCACATTTTGGTAATTCTTACAATATCTGAACCTTTTTCAAATATTATATTTGTTATGGTGATCTTTGACTAGAGATCTTTGATGTTATTATTGTCACTAATTGGGGGCACCACAAACTGTGCCTAAAATAAGACAGCAAATTCTCAATAAATGTTCTGTGTTCTGACTATTCGATTGACTGACCATTCCTTAGCCTCCTTCTCCTTGGGCCTCCTTATTCCCTAAGACAACAAAAGTGAAATGAAGGCAATTAAAAACCCTACAATGATTCAAGGGAAAGGAAGAATTGCACATCTCTCACTTTAAACCAAAAGCCAGAAATGATTAAGCTTAGAGAAGAAGGCATGTCGAAAGTTGGGCCTCCTTAACTGCCAAATAGTGAACCAAGCTGTGAATGGAAAGGACAACTTACTGAGGAAATTACAAGTAGTACTCCAGGAAACACACAAATGATAAAATGAAACAGCCTAATTGATGACATAGGGAAACTTTTAGTTGTCTAGATGAAGATCAAACTATAACATTCTCTTAAGTCAAAGCTCAATCTTTAGCAAAGCACTAAGTCTCTTCAATTCTATGAAAGCTGAAAGAGGTGAGGAAGTTGCAGAAGAAAAACTGGAAGCTAGCAAAGGTTGGTTCATTAGGTTTATGGAAAGAATTCATCTCCATAACCTAAAAATGCAACATGAAGCAGGAAGTGCTGACACAGAAGCTGTGGCAAGTGATCTAGAAAACCTAGCTAAGATCATTAATGAAGATACACATTTCAAAATAGACAAAATGGCTTTATATTGGAAAATGATGTCAGCTAGGGCTTTCATAACCCGAAGAGAAACCAATGCCTGGCTTAAAAGCTTAATTTTCTTATCAGGGGCTAATGTCACTGGTGACTTTTTTTAAAGGATTTATTTACTTATTTTAGAGAGAGAAAGTGTGTGAGTGGTAGGACAGGGGGCATAGGGAGAGGGAAGTGAGAATCTCAAGCAGACTCCTCGCTGAGCATGAAGCCTGACACAGGGCTCAATCTCGCAACCATGAGATCATGACCTGTGTCAAAATCAAGAGTCAGCTACTTAATCACCTGAGCCACCCAGACACCTTGCCATTGGTGACTTTTAACTGAATCCAAAGCTCACTGACCATTCTGAAAATGCTATGGCCCTTAAGAATTATGCTCCATTTGCTCTGCCTGTGCCTTAAAATGAAACATAAAGCTTGGATGAAAGTACATCTGTTACAACATAATTTACTGAATATTTTAAGCCCACTGTTGAGACCTACTGCTAGAAAAAAAAGATTCCTTTCATTGATAATGCACCTGGTCCACCCAAGACTCTCATGTAGAAGTACAATGAGATTAATGTTTTCATGCCTGCTAACACAACATCCATTCTGCAGCCCATGGATCAAGGAAGAATCCCAACTTTCAAGTCTTATTATTATTTTTAAAGATTTCATTTATTTGAGAGAGAGAGAGAGAAAAATCGAGAATGAGCAAGAGAGGGAGAGTACGAGCAGGGTGAGGGGCACAGGGAGAAGCCGGCTCCCCACTGAGCAGGGAGCCTGGTGCAGGACTCAATCCCAGGACCCTGGGACCATGACCTGAGCCAAAGGCAGAGAGACGTTTAACTGACTGAGCCACTCAGGCATCTAAGTCTTATTATGTAAGATATACATTTCATAAGGCTGTAACTGCCATAGACAGTGATTCCTCTAATTGATCTGGGCAAAGTAAACTGAAAACCTTCTAGAAAGGATTCACCATTCTAGATGCTATTAAGAACACTTGTGATTCATGGGAATAAGTCAAAATATCAATATTAACAGAAGTGTGGAAGAAGGTGATCCAATCTTCATGGATGAGGTTTCAATACTTTGGTGGAGGAAATAACAACAGATGTGGTGGAAATAGCAAGAAGGACAGATTTAAAAGTGGAACCTGAATTGTAGCAAATTTCATAATAACCTGAAGAGATGAGGAATTGCTTCTTACAGACGAGCAAAGAAAAGTGGTTTCCTGAGATGGAATCTATTCCTGGTAAAGATGCTGTGAAGACTGCTGAAATGATGATGAAAGATTGAGAATACCTCATAAACTTAGTTGATAAAATAGTGGCATGGTTTGAGAGGATTCTGACTTTGATAGAAGTTCTACTATGGGTAAAATGCTATCAAACAGCTAGAGGGAAATCATTTGTGAAAGGAAGAGTCAATCAAGTGGCAAACTTCGTTGTTATTTTAAGAAATGACTACAACCACCACGACCTTCACCAACCACTACCTTGATCAGTCAGCACCTATCAACAGAGAAGCAAAACCCTCACCATGTACCCACAACATGCTGAAAGTTCAGATAATGGTTTGCATTTTTTTAGCAAGAAAAGATTTTAAAATTAAATTATGTATACTGTTTTTTTAGATATACTGCCTTTATACACTTAACAGAATACAAGTATAGAGTAAACATAACTTTTACATGCCCTGGGAAACCAAATATCATTTGACTCACTTTACTGAGATATTTCTTTTATAGCAGTGGTCTGGAACTAAACCCACAACATCTCTGAGGTATGCCTGTATTTAGTTAGGAGTTGGTTTGAAGTTACTGCTATAGCTACTCTTCCCTATCCCACCCCCCACTCTCTCTGGAAGCAGTTTTAAAACTATAACAATGTTCCAGTTCAGAAGGGACCCAAAATATAGGCTTCTGTTTTAGTTAGATGTCCTATCTGATTCCTGCTGTGTTTCAGCATGCATCTGGATCTCTTTCCAGTTGTAACATCAGTATTTACATGAAAATTTCCTCTGGTAAGCATCTATGGGTTTCTAATGTAAAATCCTACCATAAATAACCATAAAGTTTAAGGCATGTAAAAGTTTATACATTTATTGCTATCCCTTAATTATTACTATGCTCAAAAAATGCTGTAAATTTTTTATTCAGATATCACAAGCCCAAATTTTCCAGTTGCATGCATGAGAAAAAAATTTTTAATATGCTGTCTTCATATAGTAACTAATCCAAAATAGAAAACTATCCTTGCACCAACTGAAGTCTCAGGGACAGATGCACTGATTAGAGACTTCAACAACATAACTTATGCTGTCTGAAAGGCCTTCTGAGGCAGATGTTCCATCTTATGACTCATCTAATCATTTACTTATACACTAATGTCCACTATATTCTATCACTCATATCACAGCAACTAAGCAGTGGAAATGAAACTCCGAATTTTGTTCTTGCAAATATAAAGTTCCCATTTAATTCAGAGCATTTCTGGAAAAAAAAAAAAAAAGCCTTATTTGTAAGTAGTTTCCCACTTTCGAATCACTGAACTCATGTAGAGTTTCTGTATACAAATTATCGTTAAAATGTAGAAAGCCAGGTAAATTGCAGAGACATGCCACTGGCTACCTTGGAAAATATACTTATGTATATTTTACCTTTTACTTGTTATTAAAATAAAAAGTGAATAGTGACATTCCTAAAGCTTTTTATAAAATAAAAGACAAATCTGCTTTAAGTGAGTAATTTTATTCCATTAGTTCTGAATTCTATTCAGAATTAGAAGAAATTATCTAAAGAAAATACTTGTCAATTTAAATAATGTCAACATATTAGTGCTATTAGCTTACTTAAATAAATTATAACCAGGATTATTTAACAAGACACCAAAGAGAAAAAAATTCAGATTACTTAGAATCCACTCGTAAAGTTCTCTAAGCATTCAGATTGCTGTGTAAAGTTAATATCACCTTACGTATAAAAGAAGTTATCTAATAGTCTAAATATTTATTCTAATATCAATCTTAAGTCTTAATCAAACAGTTATACTTTGTTCCTTTTTAACAGAAGAAAATGAATAAAAATGACTAAAAAAATGCTTTTAACTGGGAATTTAAAAATTAGAACAATATTATTAAAGTGATCAGTAATGTATCATATTAGGAGTATTAAATTTCCTTTGAAAATCAAATCATATAATTGAAAGATTTTCCACACACACGGAGTTTTCTACATGTTATCTCTTAATGTAATATTTATTGAAGGCAAATTTTAAAATTGAGAAAACCTTTAATAATATAACCATCTTTACTTACTACTAAAATAAGGGGGAAGTTTTTATGAAACTGTCATGTTTAATAGTAGTCAATAGCTGCATACAATCAGTAAATAATTCAGTTTAAGGCAAGAACAACTACATCATCATTTAGTGGTTGCAATTTAGATTATTCTAGCGTGTAATGCTTTAATTGTATAAAACAAAGCTGATGTCACATATACAAAAGAACTTTTTGCAAAACAAGTACCACAAATAATCTCTATGCTGCCACTGATGGCTGACAAGTGATGAGCACTTTGTTCAAATTTATACACTGCACATAAGACAACAACAGGTGGTTTATAAAAGAAAATACTGAATGAAGCTCTTAAATTTTTCATAATCAACATTTTTATAAATATCTTGCCAGAATATCTGCTTTAATCTTTGAACAGCTAAGATTTCTTATACAGGGAAACATAATATTCTCAATATTTAAAAAGGTGAAGTGGAGCCAGACAAACTATGATTAATGTCAGGCTAAAAATGTTTATATAAGACAACATATTAATATATTGTCATTATCAATATATTCCATAGTTTAGTCATTTAGGTTAAATATTTTTAAGTATTTTTATTTTTTTTAAAGATTTTATTTATTTATTCATGATAGTCACACAGAGAGAGAAAGAGAGAGAGAGAGAGGCAGAGACACAGGCAGAGGGAGAAGCAGGCTCCATGCAGGGAGCCTGACGTGGGACTCGATCCCGGGTCTCCAGGATCGCGCCCTGGGCCAAAGGCAGGGGCCAAACCGCTGCGCCACCCAGGGATCCCTTTAAGTATTTTTAAAAATCTATCCTTATTAATTGATATCTGGGCACTATTATGCAGTGCTGGAGAAAATGCCCCCATTGAAGCAAATACACATCCAAGCTCCCTAGGCCTTAATCAGCCAGTAGTGTTAAAGGGGTTTTCTCATTGATGTACTACTACCACCACCCTACTCTAAGGATCCAAAGTCTTAATAAAGCACATTGGAAGCTGTGTTATTTTTGATATTGTTTTTTTAAAAGAAAATAATACAAAATCCAAATGAAATAAAATTTTAAAAATTTGAGAGAGGTACTTGCTACCAAATCCTCCACTCCAATTAACTGGTCAGAGAAAAGAGTTTTTTATCAGAAAGGATTACAATCAGGAGTCTTCCCACCCTCCTACTCCCAAATAATCCTAAACACAAAGGACCTTTATTTGCCTTAAATGATTTAACTATTCTAGTTCAAAGGACAATAACTAGGAATGGACAAGAGAAGTGTTAAGCTGCTAAAAGATGAAGAAAAAATAAATAGGCAAGTGTGAGCTATAACTTCCCTCACAGTCACATTAACAACAAGAAATAGTGAATTATCTCTAAAACTCACATTACAACTGTTCAATCCTGGGATATATATCCCAGGATATAAATATACTCTATTTACATGCTCTAGACAAATGCTCAGTTGTAAACACGATGCCGAAAACATGCATTATCTATTTTTCAGAGTCATCTCAAATGACCACATAGTTGAAAGCACTGCACATTTGCAGCGAAATTTTGTATGTGATGCTTAGTAAAGTGGTAAAATTGAGGAATAAATTATTTTCATTTACCTAGAATAGTGGAAGAAATCCATTTGAAGAAATCCAGGTTGTATTAAAAGAAGATGAAAAAGCAGGCAGATTAACAGACTAACAGGCAGACTAACAAAGACTTATGGGTATTTTCAAGGAATTTAGAACAGTCGTTCTCAAAGTGTGGTTCATGGACCCTTGGGCGGGGGTGAGGAGGCTCAAGGTCAAAACATCATTTCATAATAACACTACAATGTTATTTGCCTTTCTCGATTGTGTTAATGTTAGCAGTCATGGTACAAAAATGGTAGCCAAAAACTGCCAGGATCTTCATGTGCATCAACACAGTGATGCCAAACTGCACTAGTAGCCACTGTACCCTGCATGTGCACATACACACACAGAACAACCAAGTTATATTGAAGAATGTCCTTAAAGAGATAGTAAAAGTTATTAATTTTATTAAATCTCAACTCTTGAGCACACATCTTTTTATGCTGGGGGAGGAGACAAAAGTACAAATAAAACACCAATGCTGCATACCAAAGTACAATGGTTGTCAAGAAAAAGCACTTGAATTGGTAGCCACTTTTTTTGTGGAGCATGGACTTCTACTTGAACAACTGACATTCAAACAAACCTTGGTTATATAATCTTTGGCAGTCATCTTATTGTAAATGATAAGACTCAGGTTTTTAGGTGAAAATTAGAATTTTGGAAAACTTCTATCTGCCACCATGAGCTTAATAGCTTCCCAATATTTATAGACTTCTCCTGAGATCTGTGGGGATATTAATAGATGTGATTTTTTTTGATACTGTATAATGAAAACATGTCAAGATTTAGAAGATCTGCTTCACTCGCTCAGAATCAGTATTTTCCAAATTACTAACTGCATGCCTGGGTAGAAGAGCCACTCAAAGTACATCAACCAGTAGACTTTAATGTAACCAAGTACAAAAAGTCTATTGCTATACTTGCAAATTCTACATTCTAATTAACTTTTAAGAAATTTCTATTTGTCAAGTTTTGATGTAGTATTGAAAAATAATATTCACAATTACCTGAAAAGGTTATGAAAATACTCTTCCTTTTTCTAACACATATCTGTGAGGCCAGATTTTCTTCACATATCTCAACAAAACATCTTGCACAAGATTAAATGCATACGTAAATATGATAATCCAACTATCCTCTACTATGCCAAATATTACAGAGATTTATAAAATATAAAACAATCCCATTTTTCTCATTAAATATTTTTGCTTTAGAAAATATATTTTTCAAAAATATGTTAACATATAATGGGTTTATCATTGTTATTTTACAATGCATTAAAAATAATTTTTAATCTTAGTTTTAATTTCTAATATGGTAATTATAGATTGGTATTAACCTAACAAACACAAATTTGGGGGAGGCCTTCATAATTTTAAGAATATAAAAGAGTCTGGAGAGGAGAAAGGTTGAGAACTGCTGCTTTAAAGCTTATTAATCCCAGCTCCTTTTAAGAAATTATTCTACTTTTCCATTTGAAGGAAGGAGATAAAAAGTTGCATTCTTCTTATAAAAATGAATTTCTCTAGAGGCTATAAAGAGAGACTGTTGAGTTAAAAAAGACAACAGCAGTTAGAAAAAGGAACCAAGATTCTATGGACACTTGGCTACTTCCAGACCCGGGGCAAGATGGAATAGGAAAGCCAGGAACATCCTTCGTATCATACCAGATAGCATAAAGCTATCAAAGATTACTAGTGTGATGTCAACAGAGTTCAGAAGCCAGCTGAAGAGGCTCCCTTGGCCAAAGATGGTACAACTTGATTATCAGGAAGGAGGATAACCACAATGAACTGAAACATAACAACTGTTTAAGTCTATGAATTAAAATGATCCAAAAAAGTATAATTATAGACCTCTAAGGGATGCTAACAAACCAATTCATTA
Source organism: Vulpes vulpes (assembly GCF_048418805.1). Lineage (NCBI taxonomy): Eukaryota > Metazoa > Chordata > Mammalia > Carnivora > Canidae > Vulpes > Vulpes vulpes. The sequence continues at coordinate 19,126,249 of NC_132782.1, forward strand.
TTGTGCCAACTTCATCCTAGGAAATCATCGATATAATCCCACCCATATGTCCAAGAGGGAGGAAAAAGCCTAAGTCAGAGGAATCCTTATTTGGTAAAAATAAACTCCGATAACTTTTAAATACAATTTTTTTAAATTCCAGATAAAATACTGATAAATTTATGCTAATTAACAGTAAGCATCTATCTTCTAAAGGAAGCTGCATTTCCCTTACCGTACATCAACTGTCTTCAAAGAAACCTACACATAAAATCTATCTTTAAAAACCAAACAAAAGGGATCCCTGGGTGGCGCAGCGGTTTGGCGCCTGCCTTTGGCCCAGGGCGCGATCCTGGAGACTCGGGATCGAATCCCACATCGGGCTCCCGGTGCATGGAGCCTGCTTCTCCCTCTGCCTGTGTCTCTGTCTCTCTCTCTCTCTCTCTCACTGTGTGCCTATCATAAATAAAAAAAACAAAAACAAAAAAAAACAAAATTACAACTTCACTGACTGAACAGTGATCTCTTTCCCTCTGAACTCCATCCCTCAACGTGCTTGTGAACATCAAAGTAATTACCATAACTACTTTAGGTTCAAAAAATATGATAGTTTTCTTGAAGTAATGAGAGGTTCAAGGGTAAAAGAGACTAAAGACTTAAGACATGGACCACGGATGTTATAGTCAATTAACTAAAAAAATGCACACAATATACGAGAGATAGTAGTTAAAAGGAAGGGTTTTAGGTAAGAGTCCACATTCAATTCCCAGTACTGCCATTTAATAATTTGAGCTATTTAACCTCTCTAATTGTTTCTCTAGTATGTAAGATGAGAATAGCAGTGCCTACTTTATGTAAATTTTATCATAGAGTAAATGAGGTCACAGATATAATAATAAAGACTTTAGATATTCCCTGTAACACATAAATCCTCAATAAATAAAGCTGCTGTTAATAGTACTAACTATTCATGTCATCTAAAGATCAAGAAAGGAGATGATGGGAAAATGGGAAAATGTTGGGCAAAACGGTTCCCTTCACCAACTGTCAAATGATATCATCAGTCCAGTAAAGGTTAGCCACCATTCTGCCTTTAGCTGGTATGGGGCAGTTATCAGAAAGGAAATGGAAATATAATACATGAATGAGTGCCCATTTTCACAGACACCAGGTATAAGTACACTATCTGAAATAACATTGTTTCCTTTTTTAGACTTCCTAACAAAATATTATCCAAGTCATTTAGTGAAAAGACATAGTGACGTTTATAACATAATAATCCTGCTATGTAAATACTCAGTATAAACCTTCCATTTGCAAGTAAAATAGGCCAGTCTCCTAAAGCCTCTTAAATTAAAAGAAGCAAACTTTTAAATTCTCATCCATGAATTACAATGTTAGCAAAGAAAGGCTGACAAAAAGAACAGAAAGGAATTATAACAAAGAAGGATTCAAATTCAAATTCAAATTATAGTCTTGTCTTGATTTACATCAACTTTAACTCAAGAGATTAACTACAAAACCCTACTGAGTATAGCAAACCAAGTACAAACCATCACCCAGGGCATTTAGGCTACTCCATTCTCTCTCAACAACTGTCTACCCTGGGGGCTTCTCCAGTTGTTGCCCTATGAAAGTCACCCCAGCTCTTCCCCTTACTTTCCATGGGGTAAATAGTTACTCTGTAATCTTATTTCACTGATATATGTGTAAGTTGTTCCTAATATATATACTGTAATATTTATATTTACAGTTGGTTAAATAGAGTAATTTCTACAAAAAGCAAATGGAAGAAATCCTTTCAAAAATGTCTAACAAGAAATGAAATGTAAAAGAAGTGTATCTTTTGATTCATTAATTTCTTTCCAGTAAATACTTAAGGAAATAATACAATAAAGACACATGAGTAAAGTCACTCGCTAAAGAGTTATCATAGCCAAATAACTGAAAACACATTCCAATATTTAGGAAATGATAAACTGTAGATCACGGACATATTATCCTTTGTTAAACATTCTTATTAATTTTATTAATAATATATTAATATATTATCAATATATTATTAATGTTATTGTCAGTATTCAGACCATAAAATAAGAAAAATGTTTTATGATATAATATTAGTAAATACCTCTAGGATATAAATATAAGGTAGCAGTTAAAGTATGGTAAAAATCCTGATTCTCCCACTCAGTAACTGTGATTTCTCACAAGTTATTTAAAGTCCCTGAGACACAGTTTCATTTCAAAAATGAGGTAATATGATTGAGCGGGAGAATCAAATGATATTATTATAAAGTACCTAGCCCCTAACTCAAATTCCCTTCCCTTTTAGTCAATTGATTCTTCACTATTACTGCAACCATGAGTTTATAAATAGCAGATCATATCTAAAATGGTACAATGGGGGCAGCCCCGGTGGCTTAGCGGTTTAGCGTCGCCTTCAGCCTGGGGCGAGATCCTGGAGACCAGGGATCCAGTCCCAAGTCAGGCTTCCTGCATGGAGCCTGCTTCTCCCTCTCCTGTGTCTCTGCCTCTCTCCCTCCCTCTCTCTGTCTCATGAATAAATAAAATCTTTTTAAAAAAATAAAAATAAAATAAAATGGTACAATGGTGGTATGATTGTGGTTCTATATTTAAAATTACTACCTGTAGTACATTTCCTTAATGTTGCTTATATTTTCCTCAGTTCTTTAAAAGCGAGTCATCAACCCTTGGCCTGACTGTGACCCCTAACATAACTCTGTTTCAATGCTTTTAAAAATCATATTCTAATAATTTTAATTAAGAGTCCTTTCCCAAACATGTTACCTGTAATACACAAATCAGAACTTAGACTGTATATACCAAGATGAAAAACAAAACAAAACAAAACAAATTAGGAAAATGAGTAGAATACATGCTATCCCCTACACATTCACACCAATGCTTTATTAAAATTTGAACAATAAATTTAGTTGAGGGAGAGAAGAGAACACTATTCCAAAAAAGCTACACATTAACGTATAATCCATACTTTTGATTCTATCCATCTGACAACCTGGCATGTGAGAGAAGACGACCTTCACAACTGGTCTGAACAGATGGTAGATATTGCTGTCCCTTTCATCTCAGGTATAAGGGAAAAGGAACAAAATCACTTTCCCCTGACCCAACTCCTTACTTATGTGAAATGTAAAATATCTCAAGGTCTGATGATACAATGGGAGCTTATTAGGTCCTTTGGCAAGAATTGAGTCAGTCAAGTCCGGGTCAGTCAGATAATGCTCCTTCTTCCCTCCCACAGAGTAAACAAGGACATCAAAGTCAGAATTGGGGTGGAGGAGAAGATGGATCAGGAAGGAAACACCATGGACCTGGACAAATAAATTCCAAGCTCATGGCCAGTCCAGGAGTTCTGAGGGACACCATAATCTTACCAAAGAAGAAGAGAGAAAATCTCTGGTTATAAAAACCAGTACTGCAACACAGCGTGTAGCCCTTAAAGGAAGCCCCCTACCTTGCCTTCAACTGCCCAAGTTGGGAAGTGGTACCACCAACCCATAAAGTCAAAATTATAAGTTACTGATGTAGAAATACTATATCTGGCATACAATGGGTGGTTTAAGGGTGTCAATGTAAACTCTGCAGAGGACAAGTTATAAGGAAATTGAAGACTCACTGTAGTAAAACACAAGGGCTCATCTGATTTCATTCATGCAAGTATAACAATGAATGCACTAGTTTCAAAACCAAATCAGTCTCAATACTTACATTTTTATCTTAACATAATGACAGTGTTCTGACAACTAAGAAAAATGTGGTTCAAAATTTGATGCTTAACGATCAAGAGATTCTCCAGGACCTTAAAAGCTGCCCTCACATCCTGAGTAATTTCAACTCATTAGTGAGAGAGGAGTTTTTAAAAGAATCCATGTAGCTGTCTATTTTGAGCAGAAAAGGATGGGAAACAAGACCTCTAAAGCATATCAGAAAAGACATTGAAGAAAAAAATGAGAATGCCTCAAGCACCTAAAGTAGATAGAAGACCACCATGAGTATGATATGTTCAAGCAATTAAACTGTAAATAGCTAGTAGATTAAATAGTAGCTTCATACAATATTACAATGCAAACTAGAAGGAATGGTTTCCTACTGCTACAATATTTTCCACAGTAAACAGAAGTTGGTTATTAGAATGCATTGTGTATGTAGATGAGAACCACTGCATAATTACTTAACCCATTGAATCTGTACCAAAGAAACAAAGAAAACATATGTCTTTTGGTCAGATTGTTTACTGCAATCCAATACTAGATTAATTTAATAAATACTGCCGAAAAAGAAAATTACAGGACCCAAAGAAAAAAACTCCATTATTTTAGGATACAATCAAAGACCATTTTATATTGGCAATTTGTGTCTAGGCAAAAATGTGTGACTCATTTTAAACTTTTAAATGATATGCTTATGGGGGGGAGGGGAGGTGGGATCTTGAAAACAGTAATTTATGTTCATGGTAATTAAAGGTGATTTACAAAACATATAAACACCTAACTTAACCTAAAAGGGGAAGACAATTAAATGAAGGCATTTTTACCTTCTCATTTAGCAGTTCAGTAAAGTTGTAATGCCTTGAGGGCTACAATTCCATATAAACTAGAAAGACAACTTCAAACCTATTTCTTCCATCAGCGCTACCTTCATCTCAAAACTAACGGATCTCTTTGGAATCTTATTGGTAGAGCTCTAGCTAAGCAATTTAGATGTAAGAAAGTCAAAGAGATACAGAGGGACAGTAATATAAAACAGAAAGAAGACACATCTGTCATTAATAACAAAGGAGAAAGGATAAGGGCTTTTATTTTCCCTAACCAAAAATTCTAACCATCTGCACAGAAATTGTTTACATGGATCAGCCTTAGTTCTACCTCTGTAAAAACTTGTCTGTCCAGTTTAAGAGGGGTGAAGGCCAATAGGGAAGTGAAATCAGTCAAGGGCTCAAAATTATACTGGGGGAAGGCAGGGAGATAGGAGTATTTTCTAAGAATTATAAAACAGCAGAAAGCTTTTAAAATAAAAAAAATGACATCAAAAACAAAATAATTATCAGTTATTACAAAAACTTAAAATGCTCTACGTACCAAAGAAAACTGTTTTTAAGGGAAATAAACATTGAAAAGTAAATTCAAATAGAAACTATACTCCTTCATATAATCAGGAAAAGAAAATAAGCATACATCCTTCCTTTAGCTTTAAAAAAAAAAGGCAATTACTTCTGGAGATGAGAACAAGGGACAAACATGAAATTTTATTGTGAATACTTATTTTCTATCTTGTTTATAATAAGCAAGTGATTTTGAGTTTTTAAAATATAATGAATACATTTTTTTAAGTAACAGCACCTGTTTGGTCATTTAAAATCAAAAGGTAGAGAGCAATCTGGTAAAACCAAAACTGTCTACTCATAAAGTATGAGGGGCAAGGGTATAAACACCTTGTTAAATTACAATTTTATATGTACTATGGAATGAAACTCATTTTTTCTAAAGCACAAATTTTTGTCCCTAAATTACATATAATTCAATCTAATATAAGGAAACACTTTCTGATATCACGAAGGTAGCTGTTGATTATATCTCAACAGTGGGGTGGTATGACTAGCAAGGGTTTCTCTCCACTCTGACAGATTAACAAAGGAATTCTGTTTTTGTTTTTGTTTTTTAAGATTATATTTATTTATTCATTGAGAGACACATTGAGAGATGCAGAAACAGGCAAAGGGAGAAGCAGGCTCCATGCAGGGAGCCCGATGCAAGACTCAATCCCAGGACCCCAGGATCACATATGACCTGAGTCAAAGGCAGATGCTCAACAACTGAGTCACGGAGGCATCCCAGGAATTCTGTTTAGGTGACTCTACACTGTACATACTAAACAACTAATATAAAGATAGTAACGTTGCTAAGATCTATTTGAAAGGCTGTTTCTTTCCCTATCATCCTTCTTATTCTTAGGAGGGGAAAAGCCAGATGAAATGAAATACTGAATTCTCAATAAGTTCCCTCAATCTTTTCAGCTTTCAAATCCAACTTAGTTTGTTATTAGGACAAAGAGTCCTAATAACTGCCCTGCCTTTCCCTATAGCCTTCTCTCCCCTTCTCAACACTGTAGACAGACAGACAGATATATACAGACACACACACTCACTATGCTACATCCTACATTTGCTCCATTCAAATTTCTTAGAAATGCAAATATCACTTTATGGCAGAAGAGACCACACAAGTATAATGCTATGAGAATAATCAAGGAAATAACTTCTTTAACAAAAGAATCTACTAATCTAGTTGTCTGCAAGTAAATTCCTTAAGTAGATCACCCTGGCAGAACCATATGGATTAGCCCAGGTTAAAAAAAATCAAACATTTTACAGAGATAAAATAGATCCCTGACAACTCCTGAATCACAACATTCTAGGCCAAAGCCATCTTCTCGTTTTTTTAGTGAAGGTTTATTTTATCTTAGAGAAGGAGAGAGAGAGAGAGAAAAAAAGCAGTGGGAAGGGCAGAAGGAAAGGGAAAGAATCCCAAGCAGACTCCGGACTGAGTGCAGAGCCTGACATGAGGCTCGATCTCAGGACCCTAAGACCATGCATGACCTGAGCTGAAACCAAGAGTCAGATGCTTAATGGACCCAATAAGCCACCCAGGCACTCCTTCCCATTATTTTAATACAGAAGGCTAAAGGATTTTATTTGAATCATCTGTGAATGCCTTATATTGGTATTTAAATTAGAAAATTCCTCAAGTTTTAAAAATCAGCATAATACATGTCCACTTTAAAAAATCAAAAAAAGCCAAGGGTCTAAAGTAAAAAAGTAAAGTCAGCCATCTCTCCCCCTATCCATTCTATTCTTCAAAAATCTATACAATTTCATGTATCTTCTTCTAATTTCCTATAGTGTAGTGTGTAGAACTGAGATGTCCAATACTGTACCCACTAACCACATGTGGCTCTTAATTACTTGAAATGTGGCTAGTCCAGATGGAGATGTCTCTGAGTATAAATCACACATCAGATTTCAAAGACAACATCAAAAATATATCAATAATTTTTCATACTGACTTCATATTAAAATAATATTTTTGATACATTATATTACTAAAATTAACATCACCTTTTTTTTTTTTTACTTTTTCTTATGTGGCTATCAGAAAATGTTAAATTACATACATAGCCACATTTATAGCTAACAATTTATTTCTGCTGGTCAGCACGGTGCAAAGGCCAATAACGCAGATTTTAGAGTCAGACTTGCCTTACTGAATATAACTCCCGAATATATCTTCTACCAGCTGTAACGGACAAATTTCCTAACCTCTCTGTAACCATTTCTGACTTGTTCTGAGAATCAAATGAAATTATTCACATAAAGCACATAGCACACAGCCTGGCACATAGTAAATGCTCAATAAATATTTGATAGCAACAAAGGAACAAAAACTGTAACCTAATTCTTTTAAAATCACTACATAGCACCCGTCTCTTTGGGCACTACACATTATGCAGAGCAAGTATTTTCTGAAAAACAATGTACACCAACCATTTGAATCCAGTCTCTCACACACAAATATGTGCATCTTAAACATGTTTAATATATAGATTCTAAACATTCATATTTAAAAACTGTATGAAAGCAGTGTGGTATGGTGAAAGACTGGAAAGAAAAAGAACTTTAAAGAATGAAGACGTGCTCTATGTCCAGTTTACTAGCTCTATACCCTAGGAAAACAATGTAACCTTTCACTCTCAATATTCTCATCTATACAACTGGGATAGTACAATCCTGCAGAACTGTTAAATTTAAATGGAATAATAAATTAGAAATAATCTACCACAGTACTTAACATATACCAGATACTTAATTTCTCTTCTCCTGGAAATTAAATAAAATGCCAACAATTCAGACACATGCTAACAGCATTAATATTCACTTGCTTGCTGTATCACAACTGCCCAAGCCTGTTCCTACTCTGAAGCATCTAGATTCCCTACATTTTATCCCTTGTATGAATTGGAGTTACAAACCTGTACCACTGTATAATAGCATACGTAAATACTCCAGAAAAAAATAAATACTTCTGGAAAAAAAAAATAATCTAACTCTATGGCCTCTGTTTTTATCCAGCATCATAAAGAGGGGTAGGAGATTGCTTCCAGATTACTGCCTTTTGTGCAAACTAAGAGAAAACATTGCACATTGGCTGTGCTGCAAGTTTCTTTTTACAAAGATGCAATAAACGTCAATTTAGAACTAGGAAACGTATCTATTCTGATATATACCAGATGCATATGAAATTAGACAACCTATAATTTTTTCTCTTTGCTTCGGCTGCCACGATGCTCCGTGGTAAGATGTATTCACAATGTCAGTACGTTATTCAGCATGGGTTATATGTTAACACGTACTTAGGCTCCTGACCATCCATTCACCATATTCCCTTTAATTCTCATTCTTCATTAATGATTTTCATCACTTTCCTGTTGTTTTAGTGTATTTGTCTTATATTGTAAGACAGTTAAAACTCCTTTTATAAGTCAGCAGAACAAAATAATAAATAGAACTGAAGTTCACACAAAGGGTTCAGAATAAACCCACATGCAGAAAATGTGAATAAGCAACTGGAGAAGAAAACTCAGGAAGGAACAGGACACTATATCCCACGCTTCCACCGTTACCACCAACATCACACATATACAAGCACACACACACATAACAATTTAGCTGAAAATCATCAAATGTATTTGAAGCCTTATTTTCTACAAGTGATTAAATATTTTATAATTAACATTTCTATAAATTTGAACCTCCTGTTTCTAAATTGGAAACAAAACTGTCCCATAGCTCAGAGAGCAGAATTCTTCTTTCTAGTCTATAAGCTCGTACGTATCTCTAAGTACCTGTTGAGAAACTTTAACAAGTTATATCTATAAATATCTTAACAGTAGGTGCAGTCATACTGCCAAAGGTGCTGTCCTACAGATAACACACAAACGCCTTAGCTTCCTGTTGAACTATCACTTCAAAACTTCTAATGCCAGCTTTAAAAAAGCTAAAGATTCAGTGAAATCAATAGCCTCGTCATGTTCAAAGCTTTAAACACCTAATGATAGGAAGTTACATTGCTTCTAAAAATTGATAAAAAAAAACAAGTCACACTGGCTCACTAAACCCTAGTGAAAAATTAATCATCTCCCGAATAAAACATCTGTTATCAGAAATTGCTGTATGTATGATTTAAAAAAATATTTCTTTATCATAAGATGGTTGCTGTTTCACTATTCTATACTAAATCTTTGGCAAATGGTCTTCAGGAGAACTCTGTTTATAGGATATGTAAGAAAACCCTATCATTAAGTCCCATCCCTTCTTCACAAAGTTTTTTTTTTTAAGATTTTATTTATTTATTCATGAGAGACACAGAGAGAGAGGCAGAGACATAGGCAGAGGGAGAAGCAGGCTCCCTGAGGGGAGTCCGATGCGGGACTCGATCCCAGGATTACGACCTGAACCAAAGGCAGACACTCAACCATTGAGCCATGCAGGTGTCTCAACCAGTAACTAATTTTTAAGGTAACATTTTGAAAAGCATATCCTAAACATCATACATTTGAATTTCTGCTCCAAACTAAATGAAGGCTTAGGCTTTGTTTGTTCTTAATTTTAAAAAGCTCCTTTAGGGCTTGGTTTAGTCAGTAGAGTATTCAACTCTCTTGATCTCAGGGTCATGAGTTCATACCTCACTTTGAGCACAGAGCTTTCTTATAAATACATACATACATAATAAAATAAAATAATTTAAAAACTCCTTTGGCTTATATAAATAACTAACCTATTAAGGAAATGTGGATAATGAGCTTCAAAAAAAACTTAAAAATAAATAGTATTTATCTTTTTACAATAGATGCTCATAACAAAATCTACCAAAACAGTGATAAACACTAAGTATAATACATACCTGTTTTATTTTCAAAAAGTTAATCCATTAAATAATTTTTAGAATGTTAATTTCCAGTGTTTCTTCAAACACCAGAAACTATAATTTTTCTTTTGTAGTGGTAAGGTCCAGTTAAAAAAAAAAAAAAAAAAAAAGGAATATTCACAGAGAATTCATAAAGAATTTGGGTTTTTTTTAAGATTTTATTTATTTATTCATGAGAATACACAGAGAGGAGAGAGAAGAGAGGCAGAGACACAGGCAGAGGGAGAAGCAGGCTCCATACAGGGAGCCTGACATGGGACTCGATCCCAGGTCTCCAGGATCATGCCCTGGGCTGAAGGCGGTGCTAAAACGCTGAGCCACCTGGGCTTCCCAAGAATTTCTGTTTTACAATTAATATTACATTATTAGCAGTGGACATAACCAAAACTATTCACAGTTGTTTACCCAAAATGGATGCCAATTATGAGAAAAATATGGACACATTCCCACTTTTTTTTTTTTAATTTAAATTCAATTTAGTTAACGTATAGTTTCAGGGATACAATTTAATGATTCATCAGTTGCATATAACATCCAGTGCTCATTAAACCATTAAAAGTGTTCTCCTTAATGTCCATCACCCAGTTACCCTATTACCCTACCCATTTCCCCTCCAGTGACCCTCAGTTTGTTTTCTAGAGTTAAGAGTCTCTTATGGTTTGCCTCCCTCTCTGTTTTCATCTTTATTTTTCCTTCCCTTATGCTCATCTTTTTGTTTCTTAAATTCCATAGTGAGTGAAATCATATGGTATTTGTCTTTCTCTGATTAGCTTATTTCACTTAACATAGTACCCTCTACTTCTATCTACATCATTGTAAATGGCAAGATTTCATTCTTTGATGGCTGAGTAATATTGTGTGTGTGTGTGTGTGTGTGTGTGTATACACACCCCACATCTTCTTTATCCATTCATCTGTTGATGCATATCTGGGCTTTTCCCACAATTTGGCTAATGTGGACATTGCTGCTATAAACACTGGGGTGCATGTGCCCCTTTGAATCACTATGTTTGTATCCTTTGGATAAATACTTAGTAGTGCAACTGCTGGATCATAGGGTAGTTCTATTTTTAACTTTTTGAGGAACCTCCATATGTTTTGGCTGTACCAGCTTACATTCCCACCAACAGTGTAAGAGGGTTTTGGTTTCCCTTTCTCTGCCTCCTCGCCAACACCTGCTGTGGTTAATTTTAGCCATTCTGACAGCTGTCAGGTGGTATGTCATCATGGTTTGATTTGTATTTCCCCGATGATGAGTAATGTTGAGTATCTTTTCATGTGTCTGTTACACGCCTGGATGTCTCCTTTGGAAGAATGTCCACACTCAGTGTGGAGTCTGCTCCAGATTCTTTCTCCTTTCCCCTCTGCCTCCTCGCTCTCTCTCTCTCTCACTTCCTCCCTCCCTCCCTCCTTTGGAAAATGTCTGCTCATGTTTTCTGCCCATTTCTTGACTAGATTACTTATTTTGGGAATGCTGAATTTGATTAAACTTTATATATTTTGGATACTAACCCTTTATCTGTCATTTGCAAATATCTTCTCCATATCATAGGTTGTCTTTTAATTTTGTTGATTGTTTCCTTTGCTGTGCAAAGCTTTTTATTTTGACGAAGTCCCAACAGTTCATTTTTGCTTTTGTTTCCCTTGCCTCTTGAGACATGCCTAGCAAGAAGTTGCTGCAGCCAAGATTAGAGGTTGCTGCCTATGTTCTCCTCTAAGATTTTCATGGATTCCTTCTCACGTTTAGGTCTTCCATTCATTCTGAGTCAAATTTTGTGTATGGTATGAAAAAGTGATCCAGTTTCATTCTTCTACATGTGACTGTACAATGTGCCCAACACCATATGTTGAAGAGACTGTCTTTTTTCCCTTGGCTATTCTTTCCTGCTTTGTCAAAGATTAGCTGGCCATAGAGTTGAGGGTCCATTTCTGGGTTCTCTATTCTGAAAATTCCCACTTTTTAAAAATCTTTTCTCTTTTTAAAATCATACAAAGTGAAAAATAAAAAAATTAAAAAATAAAAATAAAATAAAATAAAATAAAATCATACAAAGTGGATAGCTGGGTGGCTCAGTCAGTTAAGCATCTGCCTTCTGTTCAGGTCATGATCCCAGGATCCTGGGAATGAGTTCCACATCAGGCTCCCTGCTCATGGAGAGCCTGCTTTTCCCTCTCTCTGCCTGCCACTCCCCCTGTTCGTGCAATCTCTCTCTGCCACATAAATAAATAAAATCTGTAAAAAATAATAATAAAACAAAATCATACAAACCATTAAAATATGTTCTGTATAGTTCAAAAAACTTGAAAAAACAGTCTGCTAAAAAATAACACAACTTATCAACTATATATCAGTAAAAAGCAAAGAAAGAAAGGCAGGTAGACAGACACACAAAGCTAATCAAAGAAAAAATTTCTGCATAATTTCAAACATTCAAGATACTTTGGGGGTAGAGGAGCAATTAAGTAGGAGAACAATTATTTAGAACATAACCAACATTCAAAAACAGTTTGATACTCAGACCAAAGAAAAGAATATATATCTCAAAAGTAACTATCCAATTGCCTGTAGATTTTTAAGTGCTGCTAGCAGCATCATTTCAGGCTGACCTGAATTCAAATCACAGCTCTGGTATTCATTAGTTATGTAAATTATGGCCTAATCTCCTAGTCTCTTTATGCCACAGTTTTCTCATCTTTAAATCAGGCATATTTGGGGAAACTGGGTGGTTGAGCGGCTGCCTTTGGCTCAGGTCCTGACCCCAGGGTCCTGAGATGGAGTTTCACATCAGGCTCCCTGCAGAGAGCCTGCTTCTCTCTCTGCCTAGGACTCTGCCTCTCTCTCTCTCATGAATAAATATATAAAATCTTAAATTAAAAAAAAAAGAGGTATATTCCCTTCCCTGCAGGATTGTTATGAACAAAGTACACATCATATTAAGTCACACAGTCAACTGTTACATGTAAGCTCCATACAACTTCCAAAAAGAAGAGTATTTATTAATCTAAAAGATTAATAAAAGCTGCTGCAGATACTGCCAGGACCCTGGCTACTGATCATTTGTCAACTTATTCCCTTCACAAATCAAAATGAAAATACCAGAAGAAAGAATGTGTGAGAGTAAATGTGAAGTCATTCTTTCTCCTTTCTGAAATACGTTTTGTTATTTTTGTTACTAAAAGTGTTAAGAGTCTGCAACATGTATACCTGGAATCCAAGTCACACAAATCTGTTTGTAACCTAAATAAAGTCATCCCATACCCTTTAGGAATTTTCAAAATAGGTAATTTTCCACTGCCTTTTTTTAAAAATATAATTTGGGTATCATTTTTTTTTAAGATTTTATTTTATTTATTCATAGAGACAGAGAGAGAGAGAGAGAGAGGCAGAGACACAGGCAGAGGGAGAAGCAGGCACCACAAAGAGAGCCTGACGTGGGACTCGATCCCAGATCTCCAGGATCACACCCTGGGCTGCAGGCGGTGCTAAACCGCTGCACCACCGGGGCTGCCCTAATTTGGGTATCATTTAAAACTGCTTGACCTAGAACTCATAAACTTCGATGCAACTTCCCTGGAATTTAGACAAGTGTTTCTCAAAGTGAGTTCAGAGACAGAAAGATTCAGAGCTCAAAGACTAACAAAAATTTCTGTGATTAAATAAAAAAAGGCTTCTTTATTTGCACTGATTAATTCTCAACATAGATTAATGGACTAATCCAACATAGAACAGGGACTTTGTAACCAGAACTGAATTTACTTTTTTTAATGCAAATTCACATTGGTTTATTTTTGTTTTAAGATTTTATTTATTTAAAAAAAAAGATTTTAATTATTTTTTTTTAATTTTTTTTTATTTTAATTATTTATGAGAGACACAGAGAGGGAGGCAAAGACACAGGCAGAGGGAGAAGCAGGTTCCTGCGGGGAGGCTAATATGGGACTTGATCCCAGGACCACAACCTGAGCCAAAGGCAGACACTCAACTACTGAGCCACCTAGGTGCCCCCAGGACTGAGTTTAAAATCTGATTTCTAACTGCTACTAGCCATGTAATTTTGGGCAAGTACTATAACTCCTCCACTCTTTGGATTCCTCATTTACAAAATCAGGACAATAACAGTACCTATTCTTATTGAGGTGTTAAGAAGAATAACTGAGTTAATATTTGTACAAGGCATAGAATACTATATATTTGTTAAAAATAAAAATGCTTAGGGCAGCCCAGGTGGCTCAGCGGTTTAACGCCGCCTTCAGCCCAGGGCGTGATCCTGGAGACCCGGAATTGGGTCCCGCATCGGGCTCCCTGCATGGAGCCTGCTTCTCCCTCTGCCTGTGTCTCTGCTTCTCTCTCTGTGTCTCTCATGAATAAATAAATAAACAAATCTTTTTTTTAAAAAAGTGCTTAGACTTTAGTTTGAGTTGGCATTTCTCAAATTGTGATCTACAACAAATCTGTGGTACTTTTTCTCCTAATTTCAATTATGACTCTATCCTTTCATAGAAGGATATTATATATAAAATACATAAAAACATATGAGGTAAGGTCTCTGTGTTGAAGGTAATTAGCCTCTGATATTTATTTCTCACAGAAAGTTTATCCTCTGTGATGTCATAAAAATAATTAAATTGTACTAAAAAATTGCAAGTATTTTTCTAGGAAAACCAAATAATTGAACTGAAACTCCAGTTTTGTGGCATTCTTTGTCTCACTATTGAATGTTCATTCAGGTAACACAATCACAGAGAATTTTTTTAAAAAAAGGAAATCCTTCAAAGTTAGCTATTTGTTTTAATAGCTTGAAAAACATAGGCCATGCAAAGAGGCAGAAACCTAAAAACACATGTAAATTTTGAGTTAGGCTTAACTCAACATATATCTAACATTCTGGAAATTCCAGCACAATAAACAGCACCTTATTTTCAGGCATAAAATGAGAGCTAGGTATTTTGGACACACAACTTTGCTAACTGAAATTAAGAACTTCAAGCCCTCATCAATTCCATTCTCCTATACTCCAGAGAGGACTGACAGTGGCACAAGAACAGCCTACCAAATCGTGCTCCCATTCCCCTACCTACAACCCATAGCACTCACTCCCTGAGCTGCTGAAACTATACCTGGCAGAAATTTCTTTCCTAAAAAAGAAAAAGAAAGAAAAGAAAGAAGAAAGGAAAAGAAAAGAAAAGAAAAGAAAAGAAAAGAAAAGAAAAGAAAAGAAATTTCTTTCCTACCTGCAAGAAAACATTCAAAATGGATGTCTTATATATATTCAATTACTTGGGCAATGAAGAAGTAATTGAAAAGACAATAAAAGGGCTTTCATAAAGGAATCTAGTTAAAATTTGCCTAAATTTGTCAACAAATCTTTGCAATAGCTATTCTCTCTTAAAGTTTACTTTAAAATCCTCTACATGATCCATCTCACTTGTTAAAATGTCACTTATTTGAAAAATTACTTATATTAATGTGTCATCCTAATGTGCTATGTTTTGGTTCCCTCAGCTGGTATTTTATGCATTAAATTTGTAAAAATTGTATTCTTTTTTTTATTACAAATATTGTGGGGGTTTTTAAGATTTTATTTATTTACTCATGAGAAACAGAGACAGGGAGGTAGAGACACAGGCTGAGGGAGAAGCAGGCTCCATGCAGGGAGCCCAACATGGGACTCGATCCCGGGTCTCCAGGATCACGCCCTGGGCCGAGGGCAGCACTAAACCACTGAGCACCCAGGCTGCCCTAAAAACTTACCTTACATTGAATCCTTCCCTCTCCATCTCACGTTTTCAGAGAAAACTAACTCTTCAAGTTACTCTTAATTCTATTAAAAACTCTGTTTAAAAAGGTTTTGCTTTCATCAGCATGTATTAATAACACTTTTCAAGTTAAGAGCTTTTTTTTTACGTTATAAAAGTACTTGATCAGGGATCCCTGGGTGGCGCAGCGGTTTGGCACCTGCCTTTGGCCCGGGGCGCGATCCTGGAGACTCGGGATCGAATCCCACATCGGGCTTCCGGTGCATGGAGCCTGCTTCTCCCTCTGCCTGTGTCTCTGGCTCTCTCTCTCTCTCTGTGACTATCATAAATAAATAAAGATTAAAAAAAAAATGTTTAAAAAAAAAAAAAAGTACTTGATCATAGACTTAACCCAAGCAGAGTTTATATTACATTTAACAAACAAAAGTACATTTATGGGATCCCTGGGTGGTGCAGCGGTTTAGCGCCTGCCTTTGGCCCAGGGCGTGATCCTGGAGACCCGGGATCGAATCCCACGTCGGGCTCCCGGTGCATGGAGCCTGCTTCTCCCTCTGCCTATGTCTCTGCCTCTCTCTCTCTCTCTCTCTCTCTGTGTGTGACTATCATAAATAAATAAAAATTTTTTAAAAAGTACATTTATTTTCCCCATCAATAGAGCTGACGTATGATTTTATAGTCCACTACTTTTAAGTATTAATATGATTCAAAGACCCAGTATCTTGTTTAGTGAAATAGGTAACCAAATTGAGAAAGGGGCATTCTAAATAAATGCAAGACAGATAAGAAATCTAATGGCAGTGAATCCATCAAAATCCTTTACTGATTTTCTACTTGATAAAATCATCAAACCCTATGTATTTCATTCAGCAATACAAATGATTGGAAACAAAATATTCTACCTAGATAGGTACTTACAAAAGCATGCAAACATTGTAATCTAACCCGAGTCCCCAAACTCCTACTCCATGGAGTTCTGGCACAGGCTTCAAGAGTAAAAGCTACCTTTACAAGGGAATATTATTCAGCCATAAAAATGAATGAAATCTTGCCTTCTGCCACAACACAGATGAAGATATGAGTATAATGCTAAGCAGAATAAGTCAGAGAAAGCAAATACCATATGATTTCACCCATATGTGAGATTAAAGAAACAAATGAACAAAGGAAAAACATAAGAGACAAACCAAGAAAGAGTCTCTTAAGGATACAGTACAAACTGATGGCTACCAGAGGAGAGGTGGGTGGGAGGATGGGTGAAATATATGATGTGGATTAAGGAGGGCACTTAGGATGAGCACTTGTTATGCTATACAAAGTTAGTTTAAGGGATCCCTGGGTGGCGCAGCGGTTTAGCGCCTGCCTTTGGCCCAGGGCGCGATCCTGGAGACCCGGGATCGAATCCCACGTCGGGCTCCCGGTGCATGGAGCCTGCTTCTCCCTCTGCCTGTGTCTCTGCCTCTCTCTCTCTGTGTGACTATCATAAATAAATAAATAAATAAATAAATAAATAAATAAATAAATAAATAAAATTCTTTAAAAAAAAATCAAAGTTAGTTTAATCAAAAGGATTGACATCTTTCAATTTTGTGACTTGAGCAAACTGTTTTATCTCTCTAAGCTTTGGTTTTCCCATTTTCAAAAGAAAATGACAATAAGGTATATACATCTCCTGGGATCTTTGATGATCATGACTTAACAATTTAAAAAGCACTAAATAAACAAAGTCCTATATATTCATTCATTATTATTTTAAGTCGGACCTAGTTGGGGCACCGGGGTGGCACAGCCGGTTAAGCATCTAGCTCTTGGTTTCAGCTCAAGTCATGATCTTAGGGTCCTGAGATAGAGCCCCAAGTCAGGCTCCATGCTCAGCATGGAGTCTGCTTAAGACTCCCTCCCCAGGGCACCTCGGTGGCTCAGTCAGTTAAGCATCTGCCTTAGGCTCAGGTCACGATTTCAGGGTCCTGAGATCGAGCCTCACATTGGGCTCCTTACTCAGCAGAGAGTCTTCTGCTTCTCCCTCTCCCTCTGTGCATGCATGTTCATTCTCTCTCTCTTGGTCTCTCTCTCATGAATGTGCTTTTTCAAATAAATAAATAAATCTTTTTAAAAAAGAGGCTCTCACTCCTCTAAGATAAATAAAATATTTAAAAGAAACTTTAAAAAAATAAGTTGGACCTAGTTGTTTGGTCAGCTAGGCCTTTTGGTAGGTCTGGAGTACACCATAATCTATAATCCTGCTTCTCATACTGGGGACTGCATACTGCTGGAAGTACAAAAGAAACTAAACCATGAAATGCTAAAACTTTTCCTTGGACGTCAAGTGTCTGGAGCTACAATGTGTACCCAAGGCCCCCATGTTCCTCATCTTTTGCAGTTAGAGCTCGTAGGTAGAAAAGATTGGCAAACACAGGATTCTTACCATTTTCATAACATTTTGTATTTCTGAGCACTTTATGTTTTAGAGATAGGCAGTTTTGCCCATTAGTTCAGGGCTCAGTCTGGTTTAAGACAAAATTTTAAGAATGTTTACGAAGCAAACTTCGAAAGAAAAAAAGGGTAGTATTTCCCAAAACACCAATACTGAAGGAAACACTGTGTTATTTAGAAAACACTTAAAAGATCCATTAAAAAATAGGAAGAAAACTGAAACAGTATAAAACAGAAAACCAATCACCTCTGGATTAACTTCAGTTTCTCCTAGGTTCCTGAAACATGTCTAATGGTAGGCCCAACGGATATGCTAATAACACCATTAGCTTTCACCTGTAAACATCTTTCCAAAATGAAACAAAACAATACACAATGCTATTATTTCACTGATACAAAACCCAAAAAGACAAAACTCAAGTGATGGAGAACAGATCAATAGTTGTTAGGTTTCAGAGTGGCAATGTGACTACAAAGGGATAGTGTAAAATACTTTTTTAGGGTGAAGTGTTCTGCACCATGTGTGCTGATGGTTACACAAATCTATACATATGCTAAAATTTATAGAACTGTATATCAATATAAGTCAGTTTTACTATATGATAATTTAAAAAACAAAATATATATATTCCTAAACTTTATAAATGAAATATTTTTTTAAAATGTTTTACCCAACAAACTTGTCCAAAAATATTAATAGTTTGGAATTTTTAAAGTATTCTCCAGCTGCAAAGATTCTGTACTTATCAGATTAGTGTATGAAAGAGACAAATAATTTCACTTTAATGCACCAAAATCCAAGTTTCTTCACAAAATCCCAACACTCACAAAATGTCAGGTTTAATTCTAGTTTGTGAATCAGTACAAATAGTGCACCAATCTACTAATTATTATCTAGAAATAGGACATCATCTCCAATGCTTACACTACTGAAACAATCAGAGTAACAGAGTTCAATTAAACTCCTAGAAGGAAAGGTGACCCAGGTTTTAATTTTCCACAACCTTTTTCTTTTTTGTGTTGCTCAAATTAATATTTAATAAACTATGCATAAAGTGGACAATTTGATATTATATACTGTATATGTATGTAATACTGCATGTATATATGTATGTATATCCATATACAGTATGTATATGCCTGGAATACCATCACCATAATCAAGATTATGAACATATCCATCATTCCAAGTTTAATCCTGCCCCTTCCAACTTCCCCTCATCCCCTAGACCCCAGGAAATCAGTGATGTGCCTTCTGATATAATAGATTGTATTTTCTAGAATCTTATATAAATGGAATCATATAGTTTATGCTATTTTTCTGGACTGGCTTCTAACTTAGCATAATTATTTTGAGATTAATCCATGTTACTATGCACAGAAAAAAATGTTAACATTACATCTACCTCCTATATAAAATTAGTTTGTATTTGCAACAAACTGGCTTACATACTAAAGGAGTATCTTCAATAAGCTACATAAGGGGATCCCTGGGTGGCACAGCAGTTTGGCGCCTGCCTTTGGCCCAGGGCGCGATCCTGGAGACCCGGGATCGAATCCCACGTCAGGCTCCCGGTGCATGGAGCCTGCTTCTCCCTCTGCCTGTGTCTCTGCCTCTCTCTCTCTGTGTGACTATCATAAATAAATAAAAATTAAAAAAAAAACTTTAAAAAAAAAATAAGCTACATAAGAAGTTTCACATAATGAACAAATTATTAGATCATTCCTTAATGTTCTTTTGAAAAGGTCTAAGCATTTTTTAAAGTTTTCTAAACATTTAAAATAGCAAGAAAAATAAGTCACCCTGCAACAAGACTGATTCTGTTTTCAAGTTAATTTTAATAAGATTCATTTATACTATTAAAAAATACTTCCCAAAAAGTTTTGTTTATAAAATTCACCATAATAAAAAAGGTTAGCTCTCATACTTCCCATTATGCAAAGTCTGGCAATTTTTGTATTTCTATGTGTCCCAATAAGACTTACTCTTGCTTCAGCAACCCATTTACTCTAAATAATCAATCTCTTTCTTTCCTCCATCCCCTAACATATTATTCCCACTCGATCTTTACCTCTCAGCATAACCAACACTTCCCCAAGTCAACACCACACACTCACACGCACATGCTCTCCTCTTTGCGCACAATTAAAGAATGGCATCCTGTGTTTATATGACCATGTATTCAATGTCTGTCTCCTCCACTGGTTTGGAAGCTCTATAAGGGCAAGAGTCATACTTGTTTTTACTGCAATTACTTCCCTCAGCATCTAGCACACTTGAAAGAGATGCTCCATAAATAATATGTCAAATGAGTAAGACAGAACGAACTAAAGACTTAAAGCCAAAGCAAACCTATTTATATTTAAGACTTAAAGCCAATAGCAAACATATTTATATTTAAAACAAGAATAAATTTTTGATGACATAAGTAAATATATATATATATATATATATATTTACGTATGTCTAATAACCAACAGAAGTAACAAGGTGAGGGAAAAGTTAATTTTTAAAAATTTAATGAAAAAAAAAAAATTTAATGGAGGGGATCCCTGGGTGGCTCAGCGGTTTGGCGCCTGCCTTTGGCCCAGGGCGCGATCCTGGAGTCACGGGATCGAGTCCCATGTCTGGCTCCCGGCATGGAGCCTGCTTCTCCCTCCTCCTGTGTCTCTGCCTCTCTCTCTCTCTCTCTCTATCTCTGTCTGTCATAAATAAATAAATAAATAAATAAATAAATAAATAAATAAATAAATA
Organism: Vulpes vulpes; assembly: GCF_048418805.1. Lineage (NCBI taxonomy): Eukaryota > Metazoa > Chordata > Mammalia > Carnivora > Canidae > Vulpes > Vulpes vulpes. The sequence goes on from NC_132782.1 coordinate 19,147,195, forward strand.
AATAAATAAATCTTAAAAAATAATATTAAATAAATAAATAAATAAATAAATAAATAAATAAATAAATAAAATTTAATGGAGAGAAACACAGCATTAACAAGTTAAAATTCAAAATAAACCACAACTTCCTATTCACTTTTTTCTCTCCTAACATTCAGATGTTCTAAGAGAAAGCTTAGAAGTGCCCTAAGCATTAATATGTACATCATCACTGTACTGTCCCTTTCCTTAGTAGTTTTTTTTTAAGGCATTTCCATGCCCAATGTGGGTCTCAACCTCTCAACCTCAAAACTGAGTAGCACGCTCTGCCAACTGAGTCAGCCAGATATCCTATCCATTTCCTTAATAGTTTTAAAACAACTGCCTAAAACAAAAATAGAGAAGCTAATAAAATATAAACATAGAAAATAGATTTTTTCTCACTAAAATAAGAAATAATGAATTTAACAAGACAAGTTTCAAACGTAGTGATAGGCAAATAAGTAAACAACTCCCCAGTAAGTTAAAAAAAAAAAGTCCAAATCCAACAATGTAATTACATTTAATAATATAATTATTCAATATATATTTCCACCACTAGACTAGAAGCCTGATAAAACCAGAGTATGTTAGACTCTGCTACCCGTTATCAATTTTCAGTACCTAGAACACAAAGTATTTACAATTTAATTAATAAACAAGTCAACTGCATTTCTGGTGACTTTAAGATATTTGAAGAAAATAATGTTTAAATAAGAAGTAATATGAAAGAGGGGATCCCTGGGTGGCGCAGCGGTTTGGCGCCTGCCTTTGGCCCAGGGCGCGATCCTGGAGACCCGGGATCGAATCCCACGTCAGGCTCCCGGTGCATGGAGCCTGCTTCTCCCTCTGCCTGTGTCTCTGCCTCTCTCTCTCTCTCTGTGACTATCATAAATAAATAAAAATTAAAAAAAAAATTAAAAAAAAAAGAAGTAATATGAAAGATAAAATCTTATTTCACATTCATATTTAGCAATCTGATTACTGAAGACAAAAATACATCATAATTTAGAATTAAGGAATTCCCAATTTTCACAGCTTCAAAGAAATCACCTTAATCTCTGCAAGTCTTTTTTACTGATTGGAATTCTATGAAGATATTTTTAAAATTCTGGTTATAAAAGTAACATCTGGGTTCTGTGCCCTATACAACAATATATACCATATTTAATCAATTCTAAGATGCATATTTTCACAGTTTAACACCTCTGAAATCAAATTACTATAAGAAACCAAAATATCTAGTTTAAATGATTTTTTCCTCTTTTTACAACAGCTTTAGTCTGAACGAAATACAACAAAGTATGTATGCTCCCAACCAAATTCATTTTTACCCTAAGAGTTAAAAAAACATATCAGATGAATGTTGGATAACAGATAAACCAAAGGCTTGATTGCATTTACTAATGGTTTTAGGCCATTCTCAGGATCTCATCATCACCCTGAACTGTTCCCACCTCTGAAAATGTTAAGTCAAATAGCCCTCTCTAACCACATACCCTCTTATGCCACTGTATCTGCTCTTGAACCTCCTCAGGAAATTAGATCCATGACCCTTCTATTTTTCAGTCCTCTGCTATGTTCCCTCCTACACTACGTTAGCTCTATTCCACCCATCAGTTCAATCCTTTTCACACTCAAAACTCCAGTTTTCTCACTCTCATCCTCCTGTCACACTTGCCTAATCAATCCTACTTCCTTATAGACATCACTTATCTGAATGTCCCAGGTACGCATACTCAAAAAACTGTCCCAAACTGGGGTGCTTGGGTGGCTCAATCAGTTAAGTGTCCAACTCTTGATTTCAGCTCAGGGCCATAAGATCAAGCCCCAAGTCCGGCTCTGTGCTGAGTGTGGAGCCTGCTTGGAATTCTCTCCCCTTCTTCTGCCCCTTCTGCTCTCAAGCTCTTTCTCTCTCTCAAAATAAATAAATAAACAAACAAACAAACAAATAAAAATAAAAAAAGAAGAAGAAAGAAAAAAAAGCCCCAAAATGACCTCATTAACTCTCTCCCAATACTAATACTTGCTGGTCCTTCTACATTTAACATGTCAATGAAGGGCATCAAGATTCATTCAACTAGCCCACTTTAGAAACCAAGGAGTCATACTTGATTCCACTTCTCTTTAAAACTCTCACATCAGTCACCAAAACGAGTAAAAAATCAAACTGTCAGGAAAACAGTCTCTTGCCAATGCACATGCTTTAAGTAACACTACTCTATATAACTTAATTCCACCCCCACTTCCCCTCAACCCCAACCATAACCCTATTTTTCACCTGCACCACAAACCCTTCCAGAACGGGTCTCCATACCTCTACCCAACATGGAGCTACCTAAATCAGTGCTTCTCAAACTATGTATGGTGGACTTTTGTAAAATACAATAAATATGAATTCCTAGGCAAGTAATTTTTTTAAAAAACACAAAAATACTAGCACAATTTATTAGATTCAAATAACAAAAAAATTCGCCAAACAGCTACAAAATTTTGTAAATGCTCTTTTATAATTGCTAATATTATCTAGTCATGGACCAGAAACTAACAAAAGCACTAAGCAGACCACAACTGGCCTGAACCAAACTTGCATTTCCTTCATTCGCACTGATTTGTTCATTACAATACTATGCAGTGAGGTCTTTTTTTTTTTTTTTTTAATTTTTCTTTATTTATGATAGTCACACACAGAGAGAGAGAGAGGCAGAGACATAGGCAGAGGGAGAAGCAGGCTCCATGCACCGGGAGCCCGACGTGGGATTCGATCCCGGGTCTCTAGGATTGCGCCCTGGGCCAAAGGCAGGCGCCAAACCACCGCTGCGCCACCCAGGGATCCCCTGCAGTGAGGTCTTGATCTGAAACTTAACCCAAACCTAACCTAAATCTTTTTTTTTTTTTTTTGTAAAGATTTTATTTGTTTATTCATGAGAGACACAGAAAGAGAAGCAGAGACACAGGCAGAGGGAGAAGCAGGCTCCATGGAAGAGCCCAATGTGGGACTTGATCCTGGGACCCTGGGATCATGATCTGAGCCGAGGGCAGAACCTCAACCGCTGAGCCATCCAGGCATCCCGAACCTAACTCTTTCTATCAAAGAATTACTATGTTCTTGGCTCACTTCTGCACTCAAAAGAACATAAACTAACACATAGTTCTACCAGTTTTTCTCTTTGCTTTATATCCCTCTCGCCATTAAAGACTAACTCGTCTGTAGTTTCTCCTTAACCCTCTCATCTCAATAAATAATCTGGATGCCTTTCTGTCCTTTGAAATAAAGGAATCCTCTCCTCTATTAATTCTGCTTTCTCAACACGTGAAAAGCAAGAATGCAGAAAAGTTCCGTAAGTTAAAGAAATTTCAAAATGCCTTTATAATCAACAAAATCACTTTCACACAGAAACACTTCCCAGTAGATCTAATCCAGAACAGGGGATGAAATTCAATTAGAATATCAATACAGCACATATTTGCTATGGAATAAGGCTTCTTGTGTGGAAATGGTACTAAATAACATTAAAATCACAATTAGCAGACCAATCCATGATTCATCTTGTGAAGCAAATCAAATCTATTAATCAGTCATTTCTAATTTTATTTGAGCAATAATGGAAAGAAAACTCTGATTATAATGAAATGAATCAATTAAATAAACAACTGTACTTACGTGTTAGATGAAAGATTCCGTCACAGGCACTGATATGAGATAAAAAGGCATTTCCCAGGCCTTGACCATTGTGAGCTCCTTTCACAAGACCAGCAATATCCACCACATTTAGAAAGGCAGGAATTTTGCTGAAAAAAAAAAAAATTCAACAAAAGATTTTATATAAAACAGTACTAAGAAGCTGTTTGTTAACCAAATCTATTTCCAAAATATTTTATATGAAGTAATCCTTTCCCTTCTAGAATAATGTTTAGAAGAGTCTCAATAATGATTTCATAAATGAATACCAAAAAATTAAATAAAAAATAATCTTTTAATACTTTAGGACTTTCTTACCTAGGAAAATGAAGGAAAACTGTAAAGCAGAATAGATGTTTTTACTGTGTCTATAAAGAACTAAAACTTGGGGCGCCTAGGTGGCTCAGTCAGTAAAGCATTTGCCTTTGGCTCAGGTCATGATCCCAGCATCCTGGAACAGAGCCCCAACCTGAGCTCCCTGCTCAGCGGGGAGCCTGCTTCTCTCTCCCTCTCGCTCTGCCCCTTTCCCCTGCTCCAGCTCTCTCTCAAATAAAATCTTTAAAAAAAAAAAAAAAGAACTAAAACTCATACCATTAATTTTACTATACTGTTCTGTTGGGCCATGCATATAGACACAAAAGCAATGGAGAATATCCTAAGAGAACACTGATTAAAAGTAATCATCATAGAATGAGCCAACATCCTTTGTAATTAGCACTGGACTAAGTGTTTTTACATGTATCATTTCAAACTTCAAAACAACCCTATCAGATAAATGCTATTTATTATTTATTAAATCTACTATAAAGATAAGGAAGTTGAAAAATAAATGAATAAATAAAAATAAAGATAGGGAAATTGAGCCTGAGAGGAATTAAGAAATCTATTTATAGTCAGGGGATTACTCAGCTAGTGGTGACAAAACTGGGATTCAAACACAGGATATTTGGATTTGCATTTAATCATCATGTAGGTAATATAGACAAAAATACATGTAATGATGTGAACTAGTTATTAGTATAGTAATAACCTAGTTGTTAACAACAGCAGCAGAAATAGAGGTATATACAAAATAACCTTTGCTTTTTGTTCAAAGTAAAGGCATAGTTAACACAAGCTAGAAATCAAGTTAGGAAAACCAGCTGGCTATGTAAATACAGAGATTAAAGCACAACTGAGGGACGGCTGGGTGGCTCAGCAGTTGAGCATCTGCCTTCGGCTCAGGGTGTGATCCTAGAGTCCTAGGATCGAGGTCCCACATCGGGCTCCTTGCAGGGAGTCTGCTTCTCCCTCTACCTGTGTCTCTGCCTCTCTCTCTCTGTGTCTCTCATTAATAAATATAAGATCTTTTAAACATACATACATACATAAATAAAGTACAATTGACCCTTTAACAACACAGGGATTAGGGGTGCCGACCCCCACGTGGTCAAATATCCACATATAACTTCTGACTCACAAAAAAACTTAACTACTAATAGCCTATTGACCAGAAGCTTTATTAATAAACAATAATAATAAGCAGTTGATTAACATGTATTTATATATATTATATACTGTATTCTTACATATAAAAATAAAGCTAGGAAAAGAAAATGTCATTAACAAAATCATGAGAAAGAGAAAATCCATTGACAGTACTGCATTGTAAAAAAAAAAAAAAAAAAAAACCTGTGTAAGTAAAGTAAGTACAGTTCAAACCCATGTTGTTTAAGGGTCAACTGTAATTATGAATTAACAATTTTTTTTGATTTGCTTAACCACAAAGAATCCAAAAATCTGTTACAGAAAAATGAAGATGGGTTCCAATTCAGGATTTTATTTCCATAAAGGCATTTAACCAATGGTCACTAGCAAAGGAAAAGGGAAATCTTGAGAAATTAATTTCTTCACTGCCTGAAACTTCAATAAATTTGAAGTCTAAGAGCTTTATTATTGTTGTTGTTCTCTTCGGGTCTGAAAAATTTCATCAATGTTACATAACCACACAGTCTAGCAGTGACAAGGTCCCACATCTAAAGAGCTAGAGTGGGGAGAGAAGGCAACAGCAATAACAATAGCAGCTAGGGCCTGTACAAGGCATCTCGGCAGGAGAGCAATCTAGCAGTAGCCAGGGACCAAACCGGCAGTGTCCAAAGCAGCCAACAAGACAGAGGGGTCAAGAGATTGGCAACACATAAAGGAATTGAACAAATAAGCACATTAATGGAACAACTGGAGAAATCTAAATGGAATCTATGAATTAGATGGTATAATACAAGACCAATGTTAATGTCATAATTTTGGTGGTTTATTGTGGTAATGTAGGAGAATGTCTAGGGGCGCCAGGGTGGCTCAGTCAGTTATGTGCCTGACTCCTGGTTTCAGCTTAGATCATGATCCCAGAGTCCTGGGATGGAGCCCCATGATAGGCCCCTCACTCAGTGGGAAGTCTGTTTGAGGAATTTCTCCCTCTCCCGCTCTCTAAAATAAATCAAATAAATCTTTAAAAGAGAGAAAAAGAGAGTAGGATACCTGGGTGGCTCAGTCAGTTAAGCACCTGCCTTCAACTCAGGCCATGATCCCGGGGTCCTGGGACTAAGCTCTGAGTCCAGCCTCTGCGCAGCAGGGAGCCTGCTTCTCCCACTCCCTCTGCCCTTCCCCTCACTCATACTGTCACTCTCTCTCAAATAGATAAACAAAATATTTTTTTAAAAAGAGAGCGAGAAAAAAAAAAAAAAAAAAAAAAAAGAGAGCGAGAATGTCTGTATTTAGCAAATAAAAATTGGAAGAACTGAAGTGCGATGTGGCGTCTCAACTCATTCTCATAGATTCAAAGAAAATTGGGGGAAGGGTACACAAGCATTCTGTGGGTAATTCTGCATCTCTTATGTAAATTTGGAATCATTTAAAAATAAAAAAGGTTTCAAAAAGAAAACAGAAGTCAGTTTGCGGAATCAATTTCAGGAATATAATTTGAACCATGTCCAATGAATGACATATTGTAACCAATTGAGTAACACTTCCATGAATAAATACGTGAGTGAATAAATGAAGACAAGAAAGCTCTTCCTTACAGAAGGCCAAAAAATAAGAAATGAGGGGATTATAAAATCACCATGTGGCAATCATCACTATAATAATTAATCAAAAAAAAAAATAATAGATGCTCAGACTAATGAATGAAAGTTTTAAAAAGTGAATAAATTTGATATGCATTTTGTGATTATAACTCATAAGAATTGTTGATAGACTAGATGCAGGGCTGGGGAAAGAGAGGAATCAAGGATAAATCTTGGACTTTGACTTAAGCAACCAGGAAAATAATAATGCTATTTATTGGATTATGAAAGTCCTGAAGAACAAGTTTGGCACAAGGCAGAGTGAAATGAAGTCCATTTTGGACATGTCAAGTCTGAGGCACCTATTTAGTCACCAAAGTGTGAATGTCAAGAAAGTAATTAGATCTATCTGTAGATCAGCAGAGTTTAGGACTAAAGACAGAAATTTAGGATTTATCAGCACATTTCGAATAGTGAGAAACTAAAGGCAAATTAAATTCTCAATTAATAGGGAAATAAACTGTACATTCATGTAATACAGTATTAAACAAAGTTATATTAGAAATCATTTAAATCTGTATGTTTTAACCTAGAAAAATATTAGCAATACCCCAAGTAAAAATATATTCTATTTTGTAAGTATGTGTGTATACTTTTAGGGAAAAGTATGGAAGGATACATCTCCAAAGTATTTATATCTATGATACCACGGTAAAAGTATAGGTGATTTTCACTTTTCTCTGTATACATATCTATATATCTGAACTTCTACAATGAACCTGTATTATCTTATTTTTTCTTTTTTTTTTCTTTTTTTTAATTTTATTTATTTATGATAGTCACAGAGAGAGAGAGAGAGAGAGAGGCAGAGACACAGGCAGAGGGAGAAGCAGGCTCCATGCACCGGGAGCCCGATGTGGGATTCGATCCCGGGTCTCCGGGATCGTGCCCTAGGCCAAAGGCAGGCGCCAAACCGCTGCGCCACCCAGGGATCCCCTATCTTATTTTTTCTAGTTAAAGATATAATACATGCTTGTTACAAAAACTTCAAACAATATAGAATATAAGAACGTAAAAATCAAAAATAAATACAAAGAAAGTAAAAATCACCCAAAAATTCCACTACCCAAAGATAATTGTCAAATAGTTTCATATATTTTCTTATGAATATACATACCCACATACAATTTTACATGAATGGAATCATATAATACAGGCTACTTACTCCTCTACTTCATACTTCCCCCCAAAAAATAACTGCCATGTTAACAGCTAGATGTACCTTTTCTCACCCTTCCCTAGGCTCTCTATATTATAATCACCCATAATACAATAATGTTACATTAATTCTGGAGGAAAAAACACTTCTGTATGATTTTTTTTTAAGTAAACTATGCCACACATGGGGCTCAAACTCATAACCCCGCGATCAGCAGATGCATCTTCTACCAACTGAGCCAGTCAGGCACCCCCTATATGATTTTAAGTATATCACTTGTATATTTTTACTCAGTCTATATAGGGTCAACAAATAAACAATGGCATAAAGATTTTACCTTGCTGGTTTGTGGTACTGGCAAAGAAAGTCAAACCTTTCATCTGGCACAGGTACTCTGCTCTCATTAGGATCAATTGTGCAGAATGGGAAGTTTTCTGCTGAAGCTTGACTGTTGGTTAATACATTGAAGAAGGTAGATTTCCTAAAATAAACAAAAACAACTTCAATCAATTCTTAGGCTAACAATGAGAAAAATTTATCTCATTCTCATTACAATGCTCAAATAAGATCCATGATGATTACAAAACCAATCTGGGAAGGAAAGGTGGAAAATAACAAATGAATGAAATTTACTAACATATGAATTTTTTTACTAACAGAAAAGAATTTATAACAATGCAGCTCATGATTTATAATCAGATTATGTTGTTAGTCTATTTGAAACTTGAAAAGCACTTTACTAAAGAATCTTTTATAAGTAACAACTAGTTTCACACACTATAAAAAGTATTTTATTCCTAAAATAGCCATAGTATCAGTACCACTTCACCGATATATAATACAATCTTCTCTAGCATAAATGTAGAGAGGTGTGCAACTAGCTAGCTCAATCACTTCCCAAACATTCTGAATTGGGAAACAGATGCATATATCTACTTGGAAATGGGAAGTTGGAGCTCAGATTCCCTACTAATTGTTAGTAATACAGATTACTATTAAGTCTAGAATTATGAACTGTGAATTATGAAAATCAAAATGTGGATTTTTTTCAAGGTATAACAAATCAAGGAAAAAATCTATTAATAACTAGTCACTAATGTTCTAATTATCTGATTCCTATTAGGGAATATATGCTTAGAAAATGTTGATTCATATTAACACCAGCTACATTTCTTTTCCTTCTTTTAAAAGTAGGCTCCACGTTGGATGTGGAGCCCAATGCAGGGCTTGAACTCCTGACTATGAGATCAAGACCTGAGCTGAGATCAAGAGTTGGATGCTTAACCAACTGAGCCACCCAGGCACCCCCAGCTACATTTCTAAAATATAATTAGAGTGTCAAAAATCATACAGTAAAATCCTAAACAAAATGTGATTTTTAAAGGTTTGTTGATCTATTCTGTACATTTTTCCAATTTTATCACTAATATGGACAGCAGAGAATTCACTATGGTGAACTTTCTTGCTTCAGAAATAGGACTGTAGCATACACGAGGATTTAAAATGAAAATTACTGATAAGTATTTTTTTAAACTGTAGGAACTGAGGAAGTAGTTAAGCATTATGTGGGAATTATAAAGACAGTACTAGCTAACTCTTGCTAAACATAAGTATGTAAAAATGTCTGCATATGGACCAAATTTGATAACAAAATAAAATTCAAAAAAGTACAATGGTTATGTCAGGATGGTGAGATTATTAATAATTATCACTCTTTTTCAAACAATTTTTAAGATAAAAATGTCTATTAAGATGTGACCTAAGCCTATAGGAAGAAATTTATTTACTACAATTAGCTCATCTGATTGAACTTTTAACCAAAGAGGCAACCCCTTTAAAAAAAAAAAAAATCCTTGAGGATCCCTGGGTGGCTCAGAGGTTTGGCACCTGCCTTCAGCCCAGGGCATGATCCTGGAAGTACCGGGATCGAGTCCCACATCAGGCTCCCTGCATGGAGCCTGCTTCTCTGTGTCTCTGCCTCTCTCTATATCTGTGTCTCTCATGAATAAATAAATAAAATCTTAAAAAAAAAAAAACCCTAAGATCCTTCTAAGAGAGTCATGAACAAAAGGCAACAATCACTACTGGTGATAAGAATATTTTGGCAACAAGACATATTAAACTTGTACCTGACTATAGGTCTTTAATTATTATTCATACATCACATTCAGACTAAACATTTTGGAATAAAGAAGAAATGTCTGCAAAATAGCCACATCGACCATTACTGGTAACTCAGAGTACCACTGGCCAAATCAGTAGCCTTTAAATTCCTTCTTTATAACAGAATTAACTAAGAATGTAAAGGTATACATTACCAGGCCTCTTTCCAGACCTGGTGTTAAGTACCAGTATTTTGAAAATATCTCACGTGTTGCATATGCAGAGTCATGTTTTGGACCAACAGGCTACATTCAGATTCAGCTAACAATCCACTAAGCAATACTGAATGTTGTAGAATTTATACTGGCAATCTCTCAGTCTGGTAACGATCCCAGAACTCTAGGAATGATAATTAAAAAGAAAACACCACTTTCTTTTTCTTTTAACATTCTTTTTTTTTTAAGTAATTGCCACACCCAGCATAGGGCTCAAACTCACAACACCGAAATCAAGAGTCACATGCTCTTCCGACTAGGCCAGCCAGGTGCCTGGAAGTCACTAATTTCTGTAAAGCTAGCTTTTAATTTCACTCTTGTTAAGATATATGTCACAGCACTTAATTTAAAATAAGTATTTTAGGGATCCCTGGGTGGCGCAGCGGTTTGGCGCCTGCCTTTGGCCCAGGGCGCGATCCTGGAGACCCGGGATCGAATCCCACATCAGGCTCCCGGTGCATGGAGCCTGCTTCTCCCTCTGCCTGTGTCTCTGCGTCTCTCTCTCTCTCTCTGTGACTATCATAAATAAATAAAAATTAAAAAAAATAAATAAATAAAATAAAATAAGTATTTTATTGTGTATTTATAAAGTTCTTCTGTATGTTTTTAAAGTTCTAGTCCATCTACTTCCAAAAAGATTCTGAAGCTCAATACAATTTTAAAAATCAACACATTTGGGGCAGCCCGAGTGTTCAGCAGTTTAGCGCCGCCTTCAGCCCAGGGCCTGATCTTGGAGACCTGGGATCGAGTCCCACGTCAGGCTCCTGGCAGAAAGCCTGCTTCTCCCTCTGCCTGTGTCTCTGTCTCTGCCTCTCTCTCTCTCTCTCTCTCTCTCATGAGTAAATAAATAAAATCTTTAAAAAAAATTCTCTAATCAAAAATGACTGGATACTAACCTAAATCAAGTCTTTAGATATTATTCCACTTTACAGGAAACACAGAGGAAAAAAGAAGATATTAAATGACACTACAGAGAAGCAATCAACAAAATTCAGAGTTTGGAAAATTCTGTAAGACAAACAACCAGATTTCTTCAACAAGTCAATTGGGAGAGGGCAGAAATTCTGTTTCTGGGTGAGATACACACTCACAGCGGACTGGAACTCTCTCCCAGAACTAGAAAAGCCATGTAAACTCAGATTACAGAAAACATCTGTTTGAAGGGGCTAGAAATCTGGAAATGGAAAAAAAAATCTCAAAGAAGTGATCTGACCACTTTCACTCTAGGAACATTTGCCCATTCAAGACAGAGGAAGGAGGCCAAGAATCCAGGCTTTACACACATGGAAAGCTGATGCTGGAGGACAGAGAGGGCAGCAAAGCCTCCAGAGAAGTCCCAGACTTCAAGAACATGACCAGTTTTCACCTGAGGATATTTCTCCCAAGATGGAAACTGCAAAATGTGCTGAAGTAATGGTTACATAAATTGACCCACTCCCATATACTTTATTCCCCTCCCCACAAAAATAAATAAATAAATAAATTGGTTGTCAGAATAACCCATCAAATCCTTATTTACCTAAAATTTAACTAAAATATTTTATACCAGCAATGAAAATATTACAAAGTAATGTTACAATAAAAGTACTTAAAGTAAAATGTACATATATTAATTAATCCGAACACATACAGAACACTTGTACCTTTGGGAGGGACAATTTTATTTTTTTATATTGTAGTTTAAAAATTTTTATTATTTTTAAAAATTGTTATTACTATAGTCATAGTAATTACAATATAAAAAGGCAAGAGAGGACTTATGCACTTATTTTCAAATTTATGGCTACCATTATGATAGTATTTTTGACTGCCTGTCTTAACAAAAATGTTTTATACTAAGAAAAAAGTTATCTCTTAAAACATAGAGAAATACATAGAAAAAGTAAGTTCTATTATGTCTTATACTGCGAAAATTCTTACATACAGCCAAACTAAACTTGGAAGACAGTTTACACAAAATATCTCATCTTGGCCATGGATTTTAAATTTCATAAAGTACAAGTCATTTGTACCTTTCAAGAGTTATAAATACAAAAAAGTAAAATGAAATAAGGAACAAGGAAAAATTTCTCAGGATTATGACTATAGGCTTCAGTGGCAAGTTAAGCCATTTTAATCTATTCCAATCTATTAAAAGGAGCCCTTACAAATGCAAAGAATTTAAAAATTTTGGCCTATGTCTGGAGTGTTAAAGCCCATAAAACTTTTTGCGAAATGAGGATTTCTCACACACACACAAACAGACATATTTAGGTCCCCTTAAGGTTATTATTAAAGCTTCAAAATAGGAGAAAGATTCAAAATTGTAAGAATCTTTCTTATGCAAGAATGGGCTTGCATAAATATTATTTAGCATTGATAGCATTAAAAAGAAAAAAGTAACTAGACTTAATAAATGCCTCCCTCCATTGATGACTTAAATATTTTTGAAATTACATATTTTACTATAAAAGTAAATCTGACTGAAAAGACGTTTAATCTAAAATCTTACACAAAATTACAATATGTTTTGGGAAGTCAGGATGCCAATGCAAATTCCCTCAGCATTCTGAATTAACCATTTATTTAAAAAAAAAACATTATAAAAACATAGAATGTTCTTTCACTAAAGCGTTAAAAAAAAGTATTTGTCTCATAGGTAACAAAAATTAACATGGATGACAGAAGTAAAACCACGTATATTTCCTAACTGTATCAGGTGAGAGGGCCTAAAACAGTAACACCCAAGCACCAAAAATCATACCTAGAGTTAGATCTTAGTTTCTAAATACCATTTTCCAATAAAAGAAACCAGGGGCTCCCTAGAAACAAGGTTGGGACAGGAAACATATAGTAGCCTGAAACACGTTATAGTGTTCTAAACTATAGGGTTCTAAAAACGAGAAGGGTTCTAAAAACGAGAAGGGTTCTAAACGAGAAGGGTTCTAAAAAAAGAAATAGAAAAGAAAAAGATGGGGATATGTCAAAAGGACACAGGAGGCAACTTGAAAGAACTCCCAATGGTCAAAGCCAAAAAATTGTTAATAACAAAATAAATACTGATGATACTGGATTACAACTCAAAGAATACAACAAATTTCAGGAAGTCTAAGTAGACGTACATAAATGATTGAATACGGGGGAAAAGACAAATCTTTCTTACAGATTTAAAATAACATAAAAGGAATAAAGGAGGTTTAAAAAATCATCAATAAAACACCATACTAATAATTCCTGCAGACAAAATCCACTGAGGAATTACAAAATTTAGTCAAATATTTTTTTAAAAAATTATTTTAAAGATTTATTTCTTTGGGGCACCTGGGTAGCTCAGTCAGTTAAGTGTCTGCCCTCAGGTCAGGTCATGATCTCAAGGTCCTGGAATCAATCCCCAAGTTGAGCTCTCTGCCCAGTGGGAGTCTGCTTCTGCCTCTCCACCTGTCCCTCCCACCCCCACTAGTGTTCTCTCTCTCGCGTGCGTGCGCTCTCTCTCTCTCTCAAATAAATAAGAGACACTGAAAGACACTGAAAATAAATAAGAGAGAGAGAGAGAGAGAACACGTACCCAAGAGTGCTCAGGAAAGGGAGAGAGAATCCCTAAGCAGACTCCATGTTGAGTACAGAACGTGAAACAGGGCTTGATCCCACAACCCTAAAATCATGACCTGAACTGAAATCAAGAGTTGGCTGCTCAACTAACTGAGCTACCCAGATGCCCCAGTCAGAGAAACTTTAAGGAGAAACAGGATATTTGAATAGCCTCAAATTATTTTTCCCCTATAATATTAATTAATTACTGTGGATAGCTTTAACAAATCTCCACAAATTTTTTGATACTCCTTCCTTCTGAGGGTGGAGCTTCATTCCCCAATCCTTGAGTGTAACTGGACTTAGTGACTCGCTTGGAATTAATAGATTATGGAAAGGTAAAAATGTTACTTTTACAGTGAAGAAATCTGCCAGTCATCACCTTAACCAATGATCAAGTTTAATATCACCAGTTATAAGTTGTTTTGATGTCATATACCCCTTAATACGCTATGAGGATACGTCACCTCCACGGTATTCTTCTCAAAAGTCCACAGCATGATTTCTGATATCAAAACATTACAAAGCTATAGTAATAAAAAAAAAAAAAAAAAACAGTGTGGAACTAACATAAAGATAGACATAGAGACCAGTGTGCCAACACCACAAAATGGGGAAAGTACTGTCTCTTCAACAAACACTATTGAGAAAACCGCACAGTCACATGAAGAAGAATGAAGCTGTATCCTTACTTTACACCACATACAAAATTAACTCAAAATGAGTTAAGGACCTAAACGTAGGACCTAAAACTGTAATATTTCTAGAAGAAAACATAGGAAGGAAACAACAGAGTGAAAGGACAACTTTATAATGGGAGAAAATAACTGCAAATCATGTGTCTGAGAGGGTTAATATCCAGAATATTAAGATAAAAAACTCCTATAACTGGAGGAGCCCTGGGTGGCTCAGTGGTTTAATGCCTGCCTTCGGCCCAGGGCGTGATCCTGGAGACCCAGGATCGAGTCCCACGTCGAGCTCCCTGCATGGAGCCTGCCTGTGTCTCTGCCTCTCTCTCTGTTTCTCATGAATAAATAAATAAAACTTTAAGAAAAAAAAAAAAAAACTCCTATAACTCAACAACAAAAGTAACCTTAAAAAGCTATATACATGGACAAATGATTTGCGTAAACATTTCTCTAAAGAAGACAAACAAGTGGTCAATAAGCTCCTGGAAAGATTCTCAAAATCCTTAATCATCAGGAAGATGCATATCAATAACACAATAAAATATCAACCTCACATTTACTAGGATGGTTACTATCAAAAAACAGACAATAACAAGTGTTGGGCAGGATGTAAAGAACTGGAACTCTGGTACATTGCTGATAGAATAGAAAATGGTCCAACCACTATGGAAAACAGTAGGAGGTTTCTCAAAACACTAAAAGTAGATTTACCATATGATCCAGCAATACCACTTCAAGGTATTTATACAAAATTAAAAGTAGGATCTCAAAGAGATATTTGTATACCCATGTTCACTGCAGCATTATTCATAACAGCCAAGAGGTGGAAGCAACCCATAGGTCTATCAACAGATGTATAGATAAGGAAAATGTGGTACGTACATATAACAGAAAACTACTGGCCTTCAAAAGGAAAATCCTGTCACATGCTAAAACACAGATAAACTTTGAAGACACTGTCCTTATGCTCAGTGCTGAGTGAAATACGCCAGTCACAAAAGGACAAATACTATATGATTCCCCTTATATGAGATATCTACAGGAGTCAAAATCATATAAACATAAAGAAGAATAGTGGTTGACAGGGACTAGGGAGAGGGAGAAATGGGAAATTGTTCAATGGGTAGAGAGTTCCAGATTTGCAAGGTGGAAAAGTTCTAGAGATGTGTTACCTAACAATGTGAATATAATCAACTGAACTGCACTACTGAACTAGTGAACTGTACACTTAAGTTTAAAGGGTAATTTTTATTTTTTTTAATGATTTTATTTATTTGAGAGAGAGAACAAGTAGAGCGAGAGAGAGAACATGGCGGGGGGGGGGGGCAGAGGGAGAGGGAGAAGCAGGGAACTGAGCAGGGAGCCCAATGGCATGGGGCTCAATCCCAGTACTCTGGGATCATGACCTTAGCCAAAGGCAGATGCTTTATTGACTGAGCCACCCAGGCACCCCTAAAGGTAACTTTTTTTTTTTTTAATTTACTCATGAAAGACACACAGAGAGAGAGGCAGAGACAAAGGCAGAGAGAGAGAAGCAGGATCCATGCAGGGAGCCCGACATGGGACTCGACCCCGGGTCTCCAGGATCAGGCCCTGGGCTGAAGGTGGCACTAAACCGCTGAGCCACCCGGGCTGCCCCTAAAGGTAACTTTTATATTGTGTTTCTTACCATAATTTTTTTTAAAGTTCATAGCATGAGAAACCATCAAATTTGAATTGAAAGACATTATACAAAATACCTACAGGGATCCCTGGGTGGCGCAGTGGTTTAGCGCCTGCCTTTGGCCCAGGGCGCAATCCTGGAGACCAGGGCTCGAATCCCACATCGGGCTCCCGGTGCATGGAGGCTGCTTCTCCCTCTGCCTGTGTCTCTGCCTCTCTCTCTCTCTGTGACTATCATAAGTAAATAAAAATATTTTAAAAAAATACCTACATACATACATTTCAAAAATAAAATTTTCCATGACCTTTAAAAGATCTGTACTAGAAAAAAAGGACATTAGTGGGAAACCTGGTGAATTCCAAATAAAGTCTACAGTTAATAGTAAATCAATAAATAACTTTTTAAAAAATCTGGAAAAAAAAAAAAAAAAGTATGGGCAGCCCAGGTGGCTCAGCAGTTTAGCGCCACCTTCAGTCCAGGGCGTGATCCTGGAAACCCGGGATCAAGTCCCACATTGGGCTACCTGCATGGAGCCTTATCCTCCCACTGCCTGTGTCTCTGTCTCTGTCCTCTCTCTGTGTATCTCTCATGAATAAATAAATAAAATCTTTAAAAAAAAATCTGAAATTATGTGGTAATACAACAGAGACCAGAATTCACGGCAGGGGATGGGGGGGAAACCACTGAAAATTAAAAGATTTAAGAGAAAGCCATCTATCAAGTACTTTAAAGGGACACAATTACTGCTAAAATAATAACAGGAAAGACTGAAAAGGAGAACAGACCTGTCATCCAAAAGATTATTCAAAACACATTTAAAAGAGAAAGCAAGTAATTCCTAAATCACAAATTTCCATGAAAGAGCAGGCACACTGGAATGCTGACAAGCATACAATAAGACTAAAGTTCATTTAAAACGGTACTGGGGAGCTTTGCTTTCCCTTCTACTATGGACTGCCCTCCTGCCATAAAGAGTATAAACTCAACAAAACATATGAAATAACAGTTCTCAGACAGAAGACAGTATGCAGCACAGCACTGTTCCTAAGAAAACAACAAATGAACTAAGCTCTACAACTGCCCCAGCTGACTGACTAAAAGTCATTTCAAAGCCCCAGCCCAGGGAGGGAGAACCAACAGAACCCGGTAGTCATGCTAAGTTAAAGAGACTGAGATGAGAGTTTGAGAAGGCCAAACCAGCTAGAATTTACAAGGCAGTGTAATGGAAAGGAGCTGCACAGAGGGTGGGCTCTGGAGATCAGCAAAAGGTGTCCTCAAGACTATTGCTAAGTAATGATTTGTACATGAGAAAATTCAGTCTCCAAAAGGCCAGGGGAAAAAACTCAAAAGCAACAGAGTGAACAATTCTCAGGCTCACACAGAGCTTGGAGTAGTTCACAGTCCTACCAGTCATAGTAGAGAGATCATATAATATAAAAGAACTTGGGTACAATCCTCAATATAGTATCATGTTAATATGAGAGCTAAAGAAGCATGAGAGCTAAAACTATTATGAATTCATACTAAGAAAACATAATAGGAAACCTCATAACAATCAAAATGATACACAAAAATACTAAATGCTAGAACAAAGTCCAACACTTTTCAAAGCAATATTTATAAAATTCATCCCTCAACATAAAAACCCAATGTCTGGAATTTCATAAAAATTACAAGGCATGCAAAGAAGCAGATAAGTATAGACCAAAATCAGGATAAAAGCCAATAAATACTAACAAATCAGGTAATGATAGAGATGATGGAATTAGCAGATAGGGACCCTTAAGTAAATGTTGTAAATCTTTTTAGAATTTAAGGACATAAAGGGAAATATGAAGTCAATGAGGAATGAAAGAAAAGAAATGAAAACTATGAAGACAGAATTACTGTATGAAAAATATACCATATGAAATAAAATGAAATTGAAAAATACACTGAATATGATTAGCTACAAATTAGATACTGCAGAAAAAAGGATCAATGAACATGAAGACAGAGCAATGGAAATTAACAAATGAAGCACAGAGGAAAAAAATGAAAAGATTGGAGGAAAAAATCCCAGAGTCTCAGTGGAATACTATACAGAGGACTAGCACACTTAAAACCCAAAAGGAGAGGAAGAGGGATGGACGGTGAGGGCATTCAAAGAAATACTGGCCAAATATTTTACAAATTTAATAAATATCACAAGCTCACAAACCTAAAATCTCAACAAATGCCAAGCAATAAAGTCTTAAGGAAAACCACACCAAAGCACATGAAAGTCAAACTGCTAAAAACTAGTAGTAAAGAGAAAATTTTAAAGGCAACTAAAGGAAAAAACAAGATATTATGTACAGAGAAACCAAGATTAAGAATGACAACTGTAAAAAAAAAAAAAAAAAGAATGACAACTGTTGGGATCCCTGGGTGGCGCAGCGGTTTAGTGCCTGCCTTTGGCCCAGGGCGCGATCCTGGAGACCCAAGATCGAATCCCACGTCGGGCTCCCGGTGCATGGAGTCTGCTTCTCCCTCTGCCTGTGTCTCTGCCTCTCTCTCTCTCTCTCTCTGTGTGTGACTATCATAAATAAATAAACATTTAAAAAAAAAAAAAAAAGAATGACAACTGTTCTCTCATTGGAAAGCTGGAAGAAAATGGAAGTGCCAAAAGAAACTTCAAAGTGCCAAAAGAAAAAATGTCCCTGGAATTCTTCCCAGTGAATATCTTTAGAAAATGAACGTATAATAACCACATGAAAAGATGCTCAACATTATTAAGCATCAAGGAAATCCAATTCAAAACCACAATGAGATATACCTCACACCTTGGCTATAATTAAAAGGCTAATAACAGGGGGATTCCTGGGTGGCTCAGCGGTTTAGCGCCCGCCTTTGGCCCAGGGCACAATCCTGGAGTCCCAGGATCGAGTCCCATGTCGGGCTCCCGGCATGGAGCCTGCCTCTTCTTCCTCCTGTGTCTCTGCCTCTCTCCCTCTCTCTCTCTCTCTCTCTCTATATATATATATATATCATAAATAAATAAATAAATAAATAAATAAATAAATAACTCTTTTTTAAAAAGGCTAATAACAAGCATTGGTGGGAATGTGGTGAAACTGGAACACGCAAACTGCCAGTGGGAATGTAAAACTGCACGGTTGCTTTGGAAAACAGTTACTCAGTTCCTCAAATAGTTAAACATAGGGTCACCACAGAACCCAGAAATTCCACTCCTGAGTATACAAGAGACATGAAAATTTATCTATACACCAAAATTTGTGTATTCTAAGGCTGGAACACAGAAAGTACAAATAGCCTGTAACATACTGTGGTAACAAGAAAGTAGAAAATACTCAAAATAGAGAACATATCAGGAAAGCAACTGATGGCCAAATATGGGCAATTTGAACAAAATTAGTAATAATAGTAACAGATTATAACCAAGAGAATAAACTAAGAATCCAATCCTGATATAAACAAATTATAGTCAAATATTTGAAAAATGGGGAGCTCTTCTTTACAATAGAATTCTAGCCAATAAAATCTCTATTATTCATTCTATAAATTGTTCCTACTATAAACATAAAAGGAACAATGGATATTTTTAAATCGCCTTTTGGTAAATACAATAACTATTTCAAGCAAGGAAGCAAGGATCATTAATGCATGCCAAATTAGGGGCAAATATACAAGAAAACTATTTACATAATTGCAAAGTATCTCCCACAAGATATTTATTAATTGCAATGGGAAATACAGTAACTCAGGGAAGAAACTTGTCAAGTATCTCCGTAGACAAGTGATGAAAGTTAACATCACTAGTAATCGGCGAAATCAACATCGCATGCTTCCTGATATGATGTACTAAGAAGTATATGTCAATTCTGTTCCCAAAAGTGCATAACCTGAATTTAATCAAAAGAAAACATTAGGGGATCCCTGGGTGGCTCAGCGGTTTGGCGCCTGCCTTTGGCCCAGGGCGCAATCCTGGAGTCCCGGGATTGAGTCCCGCATCAGGCTCCCGGCATGGAACCTGCTTCTCCCTCCTCCTGTGTCTCTGCCTCTCTCTCTCTCTCTCTCTCTCTCTCTCTCCCTCTCTGTCTATAATAAATAAATAAATCTTTAAAAAAAGAAAAAAGAAAAAGAAAACATTAGACATCTCATGCAGCGGTACCAACTAAAAGAGCTATCCCACGACACAATGAAAAAGTCAGGAATAAGAAAATGTAGTTTCTCAAACAAAGGCAATACAATGGAGCAAAGAAAACCCTTTCAATAAACAATGCTAGAACAACTGGACATCCACATGCAAAAAACAAAAAAGAATCTAGATACAGACTTTACACCCTTCACAAAAATTAACGCAAAATGGATTGCAGACCTAAACATAAAACGCAAAACTACAAAACTTCTAAAAGACAGAAGAAAAAAAACCTAGATGACTTTGGAGATACAACACCAAAAGTATAAACCATAAATAGAAAACCTGGAGTTCACTGAAATTAAAAACTTCTGTTCTGCGAAAGACAATGTCAAGAAAATGAGAAGACAAGCCACAGACTAGGACAAAGTATTTGCAAAAGACACATCTGATAAAGAACCCTTATCCAAAATATATAAAGGAACTCTTAAAACTCCAAAGTAAGAAAACAAACCTGATTTTTGTAACAGACCAAAGATGTTAATAAATACCTCACCAAGATATACAGATGGCAAATAAGCAAATGAAAGATGCTTCACGTTATATGTAATCAGGGAAATGCAAATTAATATAATAACAGGATACCACTACACACCTATTAGGATGGTCAGAATCCAGAACACTGACATCAAAACCTGGTGAGGACGTGGAGCAACAGAACCTCTCATTCACTGCTGGTGAAATGCAAAATGATACAACCACTTCAAAAGTTTTTTATAAAACTAAACAGACTCTTACCATGTATTCAGCAATTGTGCTCCTTGGTATTTACCCAAAAGTGCTGAAAACTTATGTCTACACAAAAATTTGCACATAGATGTTTATAGCAGTTTTATTCATAACTGCCAAAACCTGGAAGCAACCAAAACATCCTTCAGTTGGTGAATGGATAAATTATGGTACATCTAGAAATGAAATACTATTTAGCACTAAAAGGCAATAGTGCTAAATGAAAAAACATGGAGAAACTTCAATGTATATTACTAAGTGGAAGAAGGCAAAGGCTTCATACTGTAAGATTCCAGCTATATGACATTCTGGAAAAGGCAAAGTTATGGAGATAGTGAAAAGATTAGTGGTTTGGGGAGGGTAGGTGAATAGGCAAAGCACAGAGCATTTTTAGGGCAGTGAAATTATTCTGTAACAATGGTGGATACATGTCAATATGCATTTGTCTAACCCCATGGAAGGTACAATGCCAAGACTGTACTCTATGGACTTTGGCTGATAACAATGTGTCGATGCAGGTTCAATTGTAACAAATGTTACACTCTGGTGGGGGAATGTTGATAATAGGGGAAGGCTGTGCATGTGTGAGAGCAGGGATATGTAAGAAATATCTCTGCCTTCCCCTTAATTCTGCTGTGAACCTAAAACTGTTCTTAAAAAAAAAAAAAAAAATTAAAAAAAAAAAGGCAGTTTCTGAGGCACTTGGGTCGTTGCTCAATTGGTTAAGTATCTGACTCTTAATTTCCACTTAGGTCATGATCTCAGGGTCTTGAGATCAAGTTCCAAGACCAGCTCCACACTCAAAAGGGAATCTGCTTGGATTTTCTCTCTCTCTCTCTCTCTCTCTCTCTCTCCCTCTGCCCCCACTCACACATTCTCTCTCTCTCTCTCTAAAATAAATAACTTATTTTATTTTTTTTTAAAGATTTTATTTATTTATTTATTCATAGACACAGAGAGAGAAAGGCAGAGACATAGGCAGAAGGAGAAGCAGGCTCCATGCAGGGAACCCGACGTGGGACTCGATCCCAGGTCCCCAGGATCACACCCCAGGCTGCAGGCGGCGCCAAACCTCTGCGCCACCCGGGCTGCCCAATAATTTTTTTTTAAAGGCAGTTTCTCCCAAAAGCCTCCAAGCCTCACAGCCATAATAATGCACTGAGTCAAGGGAAGCTAATTTATAAAGGGTCACTACGTTTAAAAAAAAAAAAAAAAAAAAAGCAAAACAAATCTAGAAACCAAATCTTCAAGTTCTTGGGTTTGGTATTGTTTCTACTTCATTAAAAGCAGCCATTAAAACACATGTCTTGATCATTAAGACTTACACACTACATCAAGGAAGAAAGAAGTATCCCACACATAAATAATTCCTGAGTGCCTAATAAATTCTAAGTGCTAGGGACATCCGGGTGGCACAACTGGTTAAGCATCTGACTCTTGATTTTGGCTCAGGACATGATCTGAGGGCCTGGGATCGAGCCCAATATTGGGCTCCATGCTCAGCAGGGAGTCTACTTGAAGATTCTCTCCCGCTCCCTCTGCTCCTCTTCCCACTGGTGTTCTCTCTCTCTCAAATAAATAAATAAATAAATCTTTTTTTAAAAAAATTGTAAGTGCTAGAAATATAATAAACAAGAAAAACATAATCCTTGCCTTCAAGAAATTTAAATTCTAATTGGCGGGGGCAGGGCGGTAGAGGCATGTTAAACTGATTAAATTAGTATATATGAAGCACAGAGAATAGGAAGTGTCACACAGTAAGTGTTCAATAAATATCAGTTATCAACTATTATTAGCTATAAACATTACCTTTAAGTTTTTAAGCAATCAGCCTAGTATATGCTAAAAAGAAAATCTTACTTGTCTAGTTCTCTGAAAATGAAGACATCCTTTAGATGGTTTCTGTATCAAATGTCCTTATTTTTGATCAGCAAGCCACTTTTAAAGAACCACCCTTGTACCCAATCTATCTCTTGTAGATCTATCCAGAGGTAGATGTGTTCAGTCAGATTTCCCTACACAGTAATCTGAATCACTGGAGAGATAGCAGGAGATAAGAAACACTCAGTTCATATGGCTGAGCTCCATATGGACCCATCTACATCAGCGTTACTCTGGCTCCTGTCCTTCCTGAGGTCTGGCTGTTCAGGTTGTCCTTCAATTCTATCCTTCCAATAATTCTCTTCTTCCTGTTTAAAACAGCCAGAACTTGTATATCTTACAAATAACCCTATCTGATACAGTTAGATAACTCTGCAAAAAAGAATGTTCACAAACAAGTGCCAAAAATCAAACTAACCATTATTAAAGTGAGAAAAAATTTTACTATTTGTAAAGTATACCTCAATAATACAGGGACAGGGGTAGGAAAGGATGACAGTGGGATGAGCATTTAATTTAAAAGCATAAAAGCATAAATATGGGGGATCCCTGGATGGCTCAGAGGTTTAGCACCTGCCTTCAGCCCAGGGCGTGATCCTTGAGTCCAGGGATCGAGTCCTACGTCAGGCTCCCTGCATGGAGCCTGCTTCTCTCCCTGCCGGTGTCCCTGCCTGTCTATCTCATGAATAAATAAATAAAATCTTTAAAAAAAAATTAATAGCATAAATAGCACATTTATCCTGAATAATATATTTTTAGGTTGTTTTCATGTACATTAATTATATTGCATTTTATGGCTAAAATGTTCACATAGGAAATACTTCTTAACGTGTCTCAGTTTAACATAGTCCCATTTAAAGTCAAGCTGCATTGACTGCAGTGATTTTAAAAGAGACGTTAATACCTAAAAACTGTCTTACTAGTGAAATAAAGCCCACAACATAATGATCATATCTTGCTTTCAAGTTTATTGACAACACCCTACAGTACTTTGCTTAATTATTTGTTTTGCTTACATTTCCACTCTCTATTTAGTCTTACTTTGCAAGCAGCCTATATCACAGCAGGAAACCCCTTCAAAATGCAAACCTCTCCAGCTCCAGGAAAGACTGAAATTAGGACAGCCACACTTGCTCATGTTTTACATTACAAGAATTTAAGAACTGCCATAGTTAGCCATACCATTCATTCACTAAAAAATCTCTAAGACAGGGACTCCAAGGAACCCATGAAAGAACATCATTGTCCTACTTGCCACCAATCGAAAAAACCTAGTACATGCCAAAACATATTCATTCCCCTTAATAAATCCATGTTGGATCTGTTACCATTAGTACATCCTAAACACTTTTGAGACATTTAAGGTAAGAGGTATTTAAAAAGAAGGATAAATAATGAAAAAAAGCAGACTAAACAGCCAAACTGTACATGCAGTATGGGTTATATGAGAAACTACATATATTTCCTACCACTGCCTTATTTGCAAATAAATGATTCATTTTAGTTTTAAACATTACAAACTCAACATTTTGCTCTGATAACTTTCAGATTTAGCCACTTTATAATAGATACCTTTTTATCTAGCAAATTCCAATATTAAACTCAAAATTGTTACCTTCTTCTCCTGTAAAAATTAAGCCATCTGATCCCTGATCTCTCAAGAATCTAATCAACTTTATAGTGGGACTTTAAAAGTATCCTACCACAGTCAACCTAGGTAGGTACCCTACATAGCCAGGGAGCATAAAAACCATATTTTAACTACTTCAATTCCACTTAAATTCAATACTGAACATCTCCTGACAGTGTTTCAAGCAAACAGAGCTCATCTGGTTCAACCTAATGTTTCAATTCTCTTTGGTTCTTCCACTACTTTAAGCAAAACAAACAACATAAGTAATTCAAGTTTCAACACAGTATCTGTGTAAAAAATCCAAAATAAAACACATCCAAATGAAAACCTTGTTTTGCCAAAATTAATACTGCAGCTTCCCAGACTCTTTTCAATTTAAGTTTTAATTACCACATGAGTTCCCTTTTCTACAAGACTCCAAATACTTACAAGATGAAAAGCAGAAAAGCCCAACATTCACCTACCCAACATTTGGCAATCCAACAATACCAATTTTCAAGGAGGTTCCAAATCTTCCAATGATTGGGGGTGGTTTAATTCCATCACCTCCCTTTTTGGGGGGCATCTGAAATGTCAAAACAAACATACACATAAACAAAATCGTTTACTCTCTCCATTAACCGAAAACACATTTCATCACACAAAATACATTACTGAGGAACAAATTAAGAATGAAACATAGCGTACACACCAATCCAAGATCGACAGGGGGCTAAATGCACTTTTTCAACAAATATGTAAAAAGTTCTATAAATAGGTCTGATTCTGATAGCTGTCAAGGCAGTTGCTCCTAAGAAGTCCTAGAAAGATTAATCTAAAAATATGTGGCACCATAAATCAAACTGAAAATTTAGCTGCCAATCTTCTATCCATACTGTTCGCAAAACTCGTTCTTTCTTCATCTGATACCGAGTTACAAAGGAATCAGAAGCGGGAGCACAGAGAAGGGTCCAAGGAAACCCACTCTCGTACCACCAGCAACGCGCCACCCCCCACCCCCAAAACCATTCCTCTTACCTGGAACCCGACCCTTCCCATTCTCCCCACGAATGGACACACACCGCGATGAGGGCCTTTCCAGGCCTCTTGGACCTCTGGCACCGCAGGTACACGCTCCACGGTCCTGCCAAGCAACCTCCAGAATCTACACTCTGGTCACTTCTAGGCGTACAGGAACCTACTAACTTTTTATTTGCAAACTGAAACTTTGGGCAGCCCCGGGTGGCTCAGCGGTTTAGCGCCGCCTTCAGCCCAGGGCGTGACCCTGGAGACCCGGGATCGAGTCCCGCGTCGGGCTCCCTGCGTGGAGCCTGCTCCTGCCTCTGCCTGTGTCTCTGCCTCTCTCTGGGTCTCAAGAATAGATAAAGAAAATCTTAAAAAGAAAAAAAAAAGGCAAATTGAAACTTTCTAGGTCCCTGCTAACCTGGCCCCTCCAACTCCCTACTCCCTCCGTGCAGAATTAAACCCGCTTTACCGCCGCCAGCTGAACTCACGAGGGCCGCGCACCGCCCGTTCCATGCCCCGGGACCTGCAAGCGCGCCCCGGGCGCGGGCACCTGCCGAACCTGCCGGGCCGCGCCGAGGCCCTGCTCGCGAAGGGCGACCCCAGACTCCTGATCTCCGCCCCGAAGGCCGGGATCGCTCTCCCTTCTCGGGCTCGGAACTCACACCTGTGCCCAGCCAGAGCCGGGCCCTCCGGGCAGCAGCGGCGCCTCCCCGGGCCCGGGGCTCCTAGGCGGGGCGGGCGGCCGCAGCCCCGGCCGAGGCGGCCCCCCCCACGCGCCCTGGGCCCGCGGCGCCCCCGCCTCCGGAGACGGCTGCCCCGGGCGTGCGGGGCGAGGCGCGGGCCGCCGGAGGACGCGCGGCCTAGTCCGAGAGCGCCTCATTCATCCACGCGCCCCACGCCGCCCTGCCCTCGCCCATCCCGGCCACCCGGCCCGGCCTCACGCTCGCCTCCGGGCCGCCGGCTGGGCCCGCAGACCGGGCGGGCAGCGCGCCCGCGGGCTCCCCGAGGGACTCACCGTGCTCGGGCCGGGCGATGACACGGGGTCCCAGCGGCCGCGGGAGACGGGTCCTGCCGGCAAAGGGAGGCGGGGAGGAAGGAGGAGAAAGCGCAAGCCCGGCCCCTCCGCCGAGCGGCACGCACGGCGGCGGCGGCGGCGGCGGCGGCGGAACGGGCGGGCCGGGCTCCGGGCGGCACCTGCGCGCAGACCGCGCGCCGCGCGCCGCGCCCCGCCCCCCGCGCCCGCCCGCCCCGCCCATTGGTCGGCCGCGCCGGGGGGCGGAGTCACGCGGCGCCGGGGGGCGGGGCGGAGGGAGGGGCCGCGCGAGCCCGAGCCCCGCGCGCCGCGCCCCGCCCCCCGCGCCCGCCCGCCCCGCCCATTGGTCGGCCCCGCTGAGGGGGCGGAGTCACGCGGGGCCGGGAGGGCGGGGCGGGGCGGAGGGAGGGGCCGCGCGAGCCCCAGCCCGAGCCCCAGCCCCGCCCGCTTCCGCGACGCGCCCCGGGAGCCCCGCGCTTCCGCGCTCGGAGCACGTGGAGCTCGGCCGCCCCGGCTCTCCTCTCCCCTCCCGCAGCGCGCGCCCTCTCGGAGGCCCGCAGCCCCGCGCATCACCCGCGGCGTCGCGGAGCACCCTCGGCCCCCCCGCCCCCGCCCCCTCCCCGAGGCCCCGCGAGCTGCAGCGCCACTCCTGCGGACCTCCTGGCTGCCACCCGGGCCCTCGGGGGCCACGGCCCCAGCATCCCAGCCATTTCCTAGAACTTTCTGCAGCCAATCCAAACCGTGAGAAGCTGTTAAATAAACTTTATTAAAAAAAAAAAAAAAGGCCGAGGGAAGCTTATGATCTAAGGATTTCTTCACCTTCTGGTTCGGGGCTTTTACAGGCACTGGATCCCATAATACGTTTAATAGAGCCAGCTCCCCCCCCTCACTCCTTTCCTCTGGATGGTAATGAGGCCCGGCCTTTGGAATTTGTGAAACTTGGGTTCCCATCTGGAATCCACTACTTGGGACCTGGGACAAAGTACCTCTCTGGGCTTCAATTTCCTCTTGGATGAAAATGAAACTATTGAGACCCACCTTCAGAGGTTATTGTGAGGATAAAATGAGATACGTGTAAAGCTTGCAGCAACAGTACCTGGCACGAGAGGAAAGTAGTAATAAAGGATATTGTTAAATAGGATTTCATCTCATCTCACCCACACCTAACTACGCCATGAGCTCCATCTGTAGAAGGAATTCTTTCTGTGAACTTCCAAGTATGTGTTGCAAGAATGTAATACTTTTCCGAAAACTGTGACCCTAGAACCTTTTTTCGAGGAGACGAGTTCATGGGGCGCCTGGCTGGCTCAGTTGGTAGAGCCTGTGACTCTTGATCACAGGGTTGTAAATTCGAGCCTCATGTTGGGTGTAGAGATGACGAAAAAATAAAAAATAAATAAATCAAAGAGACTATTTCATAATAAAGGAAAAATAGGAATTGGTTGCTAATCCCATTTTATAGATGAGGGAACAGTATCAGAAAAGGAATGTGATTTGGATTAGTCACGCAACTAGTAAATGGCAGAAGCCAGATTTCAGACCCCAATCTAACTGAAAGATCTGTTCCCTTTCAGCCAAAATTTTCTTCTAATAGAAAAGCCTTATAAGCAACAACTGAACCATTATTTATAATAAAATTGCATTACGGTTTTTTTCTTAGCCCTACGAGAGTGACCTACTTAGACGGGTTAAAAAGCTTTTTCTGTAAATTTGGAATTCTCAAAGACACAGGCAAGTCGATTTGACTTTTTTTTTTTTTTTTTTTTTTTAATATCATTCAAACTATGCACTCTTTATAGTCTCCCAGTCTAGCTCCCTTGTTACCAGAAGGATACATTTATAAAACAGGTGTCTGGGTACACTGTAGCAATGAAACACAGGGAAGCTAACTAGGCCACATTTTGCACTCAACATTAATATAAACTTACAACTAATCCTGACAGTAATTCCTAAATCGTTTGCTGCTGTTTTCGTAGTGAGGTTCTATAGTTGGTTTTCACACTGTTTCTTGTGGAAACAGAGAAGAACCACTACTTAAAAGTCTGAAGAATCCCAGAGAGCCTACTATGCCCAGCAACCAGCCACTCCAATACTAATTGAAAATGTTCCCCAGTTGTGGAGTAGTGGAATCATCTTCAACTTAACACTGTCTTTTGGCCAAATACAGCTATTTCTTCAATCTCAATATCTCTTAGATCTACCCATTCCCTTCAATTCACACTATCAAGTCCTTGAGTCAATTACCTGTTCTCTATATGCAGTTATAGCTTTCTTACTTGCACTTTTGACCGCCTTTAAAGTGCCTTGACAAAGCAGGTCACGCAGATCTCAGTGAGCTAGGCGGACTTCCAGGAGAGGACAATTGCTACTGCTAAGTTACCTGATAACTGAACTCCATCTCCAGTTCACAGTCACTGGGGGTCAATTCATATTCACAAGAAAGGAGACGGAGGGATGCCTGGGTGGCTCAGCAGTTTAGCCCCTGCCTTCCGCCCAGGGCATGATCCTGGAGTCCCAGGATCGAGTCCCACGTCGGGCTCCCTGCATGGAGCCTGCTTTTCCCTCTACCTGTGTCTCTGTGTCTCTCATGAATAAATAAGTGAGATCTTTTTTAAAAGTTTAAAAATTAAAAAAAAAAAAGAAAGAAAGGAGATCTGATTGGCCCAGTTTAGATAAAGTTCTAGCAAGGGCCCAATTGTCCTTGGCTAAGTAGGTAGGGCGTCATATAGTAGAAACATCCCTGTGAATGACCTTTACTACTAAAGCAGGTAGCTCTCAGAGAAGACCCTAGCAGGATATCTACTACTCTACATGATCAGTGAAGATTGAGTGAGACAAAACAGGATAATAACTTTACAAGGGAAGGGAACCATTTGCAAAAAGAAAGTACCCTGGGGGATAGGAGAATTAGGGAGGTTTTGGTCAAGTTCTGGGGATCTAGTGCACAGCCTTGTGATTATAGGTAACAATACTGTATTATATACTTGAAAGTTACTTAAGAGACTAAATCTTAAATGTTCTCATCACAAAAAAGAAGTAACTGTGTGAGGTGATAGAAGTGTTAGCTAATACTAGAGTGGTAATCATATAACAAGGTCTTTGGGCATCAAATCAACACTTTGTACAACTAATATACATATCAATTATATCTCGATTTTTTTAGAGTACCTTATAGTTATTAATAGTATTCTTCTATTACCTGTATCACATTTTTTCTCGTAGTCTACGTTAAAAGCTTTATATCATATATCCAGCATGTAGAAAACAGTCTTCATATATTTAGAATAGCCTTTTCTTCACTTTTTGTTGTTGTTCAAGAAAATTATTTTGAGCACCACTCCATGCCACTGCTCTAGGCTTTGAAGCAGTAAAGAACAAAATAAATATGGTCTTTGCCCTCAAAGAGCTGGAAATCTGTTAATTTAGACAAACAAGCAATTACACAAATAACTATATAAGAATATGGTAAAAATTTACAGGATGCTTAAGTACTTTGATCCAATTTGAAGATTAGAAATAAACCACTTTGGGGGCAGCCCGGGTGGCTCAGCGGTTTAGCGCTGCCTTCAGCCCAGGGCCTGATCCTGGAGACCCAGGACCAGGATCGAGTCCCACGTCGGGCTCCCTGCATGGAGCCTGCTTCTCCCTCTGCCTGTGTCTCTGCCTCTCTCTGTGTGTGTGTCTCTCATGAATGAATGAGTAAATAAATAAATCTTTTTTTAAAAAAAGAAATAAACCACTTTGATTTTTCACTTACTTTGTGGACTTGTGATATTATATACCAGGCAGTACTTAATCATCCTCTTTCCCTCTTCCATTAAGAGCAATATACAGATACTGTGAGGCATAAGCAAAGCAGCAGATTTTCTTTTTTTTTTTTAAGATCTTATTTATTTATTGGAGAGAGAGAGAGAGCACACAAGCAGGGGACCATCAGGCTGAGGGAGAGGGAGAAGCAGGCTCCCAGCTGATCAGGGAGCCCAATGCAGGGCTCGATCCCAGAACCCTGAGATCATGACCCAAGCTGAAGGCAGATACTCAACCAACTGAACCACCCAGGCGCCCCAAGAAGCAGATTTTCAATTTTCATTCTTCCCACTTAACAGAGCATGACTGAATTTTTGAAACTACTCCATAAGTTACCTGTGAAACAAAACCTATATTTAACAACTATTTTCTATTCTGGAATTGCTCATAGTATTTAAAAGAATGCTGACTGATTGCGGAGCCTGGGTGGCTTCATTGGTTAAGTGTCTGACTCTTGGTTTCAGTTCAGGTCACGATCTCAGGGTTGTGAGATCGAGCCCCATGTCAGCTCCACACTGGGCATGGAGCCTGCTTGAGACTCTCTCTCTCCTTCTCCCCCTACTTCTCATGCTTGCCCTCTCTCTTTCTCTCCTCTCTCTCTCTCTTTCTCTCCTCTCTCTCTCTCAGTCTCTGTCAAAAAATAAATAAATAAAAGAATGCTTACTGATTAAACAGTCTAGGGGTGGCTCAGTCAGAAGGGCCTGTGACTCTTGATCTCAGGGTCTTGGGTTCAAGCCCCATGTCAGAGTAGAGATTACTTAAATAAAACTGTAAAATAAAGGGCCCAGTTATCATCCCAGAAACAACTAGAGTTTTGTCATCTAATCTCTATCATAATTCATGGATAAAGATGTAGGGGTTCTTAAAAGAAAATTTTGCTTACTGTTTTCCCAGAGACAACCTAAAAAGGTATATGCCAATCTAGAAAAGTGAACATAGGGGATCCCTGGGTGGCTCAGCGGTTTGGTACCTGCCTTCGGCCCAGGGCATGATCCTGGAGTCCCGGGATCGAGTCCCGCATTGGGCTCCCCGCAAGGAGCCTGCTTCTCCCCTTGTCTGTGTCTCTGCCTCTCTCTCTCTCTTTCTCTCTCTGTGTTTCTCATGAATAAATGAATAAAATCTTTAAAAAAGAAAAGTGAACATATTATTAATGTATTACCTAGAATTGCTTTTAGTTGCAAGTTACAGAAATTGTAATTCAGTGAAAATTTATCCCATGTAACCAAGTCCAGAAAGAACTTCAGGATTAATAGATTCTGTAGCTCAATACTATTTTCAAGAATCCTGGTTCTTGGGGATCCCTGGGTGGCTTAGCGTTTTAATGCCTGCCTTCGGCCCAGGGTGTGATCCTGGAGACCGGGGATTGAGTCCCACGTCGGGCTCCCTGCATGGAGCCTGCTTCTCCCTCTGCCTGTGTCTCTGCCTCTCTCTCTCTCTCTCTCTCTCTCTCTGTGTGTGTGTGTCTCTCATGAATAAATTAAAAATATTTTAAAAAATCCTGGTTCTTTCCATATTAAGGCTGTCTTCTCTGAGTCTCCTCTGTTATCATCATGCTAACCAGGAAGACTGCTATAGCAGTTCCAGGCAACACATTGAGAAATGACAATTTTGGGAATGGTGGCAGGGAAGAAACCATCTCTTCTAATAGCCCTGTCTTAGAAAAAGGAAACATTGTCTCATAAACTCTCCAGCAGAATCCTTCCTTCACTGGCAAAATTGGGTTTCATGCCTATATCTGAGCCAAGCACTGGTAGGGGAAAGGGGATTACCCTTAGACCATTCAGCCCACCCTTGGGGCTAGAGGAGAGATCACCTTCCTCAAGCACATGGCTTTGTAAGATTCAGATAGGCATCTGAGTAAAATCAGGGTTGTGTAAGAAAAGGACACCAGTTATGCCCACTATACTTCTGAAATATTTTTTTCAAGGTAACAGGTGGAGCACACTATGATAATTCTGAAAGTCAATGGCTTTGGTGGTCACGTGGTGTAATGTACATAACTAATAAATGTTGGCACACATAGCTCACTAAGAAAACAGTGAAGAAAACTGATCGTTTTCTAATAATACTTAATGGTCTTACAAAATGAGAGCTTTTGAAAATGTTTTTATTTTATTTTACTTATTCATAAGAGACAGAGACACAGAGAGAGGCAGAGACACAGGCAGAGGGAGAAGCAGGCTCCATGCAAGAGCCCGATGTGGGACTCGATCCCGGGGCCCCAGGATCACACCCTGGACTGAAGGTGGTGCTAAACCACTGAGCCACCCGGGCTGCCCTGAAAATATTCTTATTAGGCTTTATAAGATATTTAGTGTTCCAGTCATTGGAAAGGGAAGATCATGTACCAAAATACATCATAAGGGTTTCATCAGTTAAACTGAGAATTGGGGGATGTTGCACAAAGGCTTGCATTACCAAACTCGGGCCTCTCAAACTAATGTCAGCTCAGAATAACATTTCACCTTCATTACAGTTTTGAAACTTGTGTTGTTCATTTCAAAGATTTTTTTGTACTGGTCAGGATAGGCTAGATTATAATGCAATAACAGACAACTCCAAAATTAGAGGTTTAATAAAAGGAATTCTCTTACATTAAGTCTGCTGGAGATCCACCAAGAGATCCATGAGTTCGTTTGGCACTTTTAGGCTGCTTCAGTCTCTAACTCCTTCTGTATCAAAGTGACATTTCTTGGCCAAGTGAAGGCACATGGCCACACCCAATTTCAAGGAGCAGGGAATCCTTGTTACTCCAAAGTAGAAAGAATTAGATATTAATGAAGAGTGATAATGCCTAACACAATATTCACAATAGATTCACAAGCAGATTCTATGAAGGTCATTCTTTCTAAATCAATTTGCTACTATCAGTACATGAAATACTGCAACCAAGGCTGCCCTTCTTTCTAAGATGATTCTTAGAATAAGTTTTTTTTAAGATTTTATTCATCTGAGAGAGAGAGCACGTATGAGTGTGTGGGGGAGAGGCAGAGCTAGAGGGAGAAGCAGACTCCCTGCTGAGTGGGGAGCCCAACATGGAGCTCGATCCCAGGACCCTGAGATCAAGGACCTAAGCCAAAGGCAGATGCTTAACCAACCGAGCCGCCCAGTGACCCCTCTAAGATGATTCTTAGAAAGGAACCATGACTGATGTTACTTTGGTAGTACCTACCATCTCACAGCCCCCTCATTCTAAGAAAAATCCTTTTTTCTCACCCTACGGAGGGGTAGGCCTAAGTCTTCCTGTCTAAAGGACATGAGCCCTCTGGCCACAACTGACTGGATGAGGTTGAGTGAAAACCTGACTCAATCTGGTCAATCAAGAGTCTCTTTCTCTTGAGAAGTTGGACTTAGAACATAGCTATAAATACTACTGACTGCTTGAAGAACACAGAATCAGAACTCTGTCAGACACTTTCTTGACAGGTATAAACAAAGCTCCTCAAAAGAAAGAAAGGAAAATAAAACAGGGCAGGCAAGAAAAGGGGTGGGTAACCAACCATCTGGTCCTTTAATCACAAGTTCTGACTTTGTAGTTCCTGCCTAGTCCTCCTAAAGCCCCTGTGTTTTCTAACCTTGGACTGTATGAGATAACCCTGTGTTCCACCACTTTGGTTTTCTGTTCAACTTGGTTTGCAATAGGTCTCGATTTCTTTTTTTTTTTTTTTTAACACAACATTTTATTTATTTATTTATTCATGAGAGAAACACACACAGAGAGAAAGAGAGAGGTAGAGACACAGGCAGAGGGAGAAGCAGGCTCCATGCAGGGACCCGACTCGGGACTCGATCCCGGGTCTCCAGGATCACGCCCTGGGCTGAAGGCAAGCACTAAACCACTAAGCCACCCGGGCTGCCCTAGGTCTCTATTTCTTACAGCCAGACAATGGTTGCAACAGCCAAAGCAAAGAACTTATACTGTCCTGAAATTATTAATGTATGTTAGAGGCCTAGTGATCCAATGTTCCTCTTGCCTATAGTTCTAAATTATAAGGCATTGTTTCCTGGAGTGTGTTCTGTAGAACAATGGGATCCAGGATCAGATAAGTTTAGGAAGTGCTGCATATCATGTCCCCCTTCAGGAGACTGATAATATACATTAGTATAAGGTTCTGAGTTCTGCAGTAAAGAGACCTATTAAATCTCCTTAACCTAGCATTATCAAATGTGTACAAACTTTTCCATATAATACACATTAAAATCTCTTGGAACATGTGCCCTGTAGAGAGCAGCAACCCTTTGAAAGTTGCTATTATGCTGATTTAGGAGAAGTCTTTTTTGCTGCAGTAAAAATCTTTTGAAGAACGTTCTCTTCCCTTGCTTGCTTTCTTAGCTACCAAATGGCAAAGATGATTATTTAACCAGGAAAAAAGGTGAATACCAACCTCTAAGAAAATAATTGCTCCCACCAGATGTCTCACCACCAAGTTGAAATATAGAATTAGAATTAAGAGTCTTGGGATACCTGGGTGGCTTGAGCATCTGCCTTTGGCTCAGTGTGTGATCCTGGGGTCCCATGATTGAGTCTCACATCAGACTCCCTGCAGGGAGCCTGCTTCCCCCTCTGCCTATGTCTCTGCCTCTCTCTGTGTGTCTCTCATGAATAAATAAATAAAATCTTTTTTAAAAAAATTAAGAGTCTTGTGCTTCATTTTACTCTGAATGAGAATATAAGGGGAGTAAAAGATCCCCCAAATAGGGGAATGAAAGTTGGAGGCTTTCTTGAGTGACTCTGGAAAATTATTGAGTAATCTCCCTCTAGAAACTATGGGATATCCTGATGGCCAACAGGAGAACCCTGATTAGGATAGTCACTTTTTTATATTATTCTGTGTCTTTATGTAAATTAACAGAACTAAAAAGACTGCTTAATGCTTTTGCTTCCTGGCCGACTGAAGCAATAAATAATAGCTCAGGTTGTTGCTCCTTTAACACAGAGCTAGATTAAACTGACCTAAATATCAAAGGAAGAAGCACTACTCACAATCATCTTCAAGATCAAATGATTTTTACTGCTTGTGTTTATCTATAATATAGAGGCTTTTTCGATTGAGAGAATGGAATGATTATTAAACCCCTATTGTGTGCCAGATACTGTGCTAGCCACTTTTCATTTGGACCTATTTTACTAACTCTATAAGTATGTATTATTATGCCTCTTTTACAGCTAAGGACATCAAGTCCATAAAAGGTTAGGCAATTTTACAATGGTCTCATCATTAGTAACTATTAGGCTATATAAAACCAATTCCATCTGACTCGAGTCCTCGAACTTTCTACTTAGACATGCTTGTCCCACAACATTCAAATGATATTCCATGCAGTCTAACAATTTAGGTAAAGAAAGGTGTGTATATGTGTGTGTATTAGAGAACATACTCCATATGTCAGTAGGCTTTGGTATTCAAGGACAAACAAGAGCCTGGAAACATTAAGGCTTCAGTATTCCTGACATGACCAGGATCATCTAAATTGAAGCAATGCTTAAGATGTTTTGTCAGGGAACAGTTTATTCAGGGAATCCAGGATGCATTGCTCTGAAATCACTATGAACTATTAAATGATGCATATAAGTAGGAAGATGAAGTCCCTGAACTGTGTTTCTTTTCATTTCTTCCGTCTTTTAACCTCAGTTCTCATTACAGCTTGAAGAAAAGCATTTTCTTTTTTTTTTTTTTTTTTTTTTTTTTTTTTTTTTTTTTTTAGAAGAAAAGCATTTTCTAATGATGCTTATAAAGTAAACAAAGAACACTGCCTGACAGGCTACCAAGACGATTCTAAAACAAATGAACTTAGCTGTATGTCAAGTTGGGGATAGAACCACACAAAAGAACTATTTAAAGGCTTTTTAGAACATAAGACTTTGACTACATCTTTTCCTAAGCATATGAATCCTAAGGACAAAAAGAAAAGCAAATTTTAAATTTCATTTAATAGCCTAAGAATTAGTAACCAAAAAAAGGTCTCATTTTTGAAACTGTTTCATGAATATTATAGAGCAGATAATTATGTTAATGTGTTAGAATCCAAAACTTTCCATGTAAGAGATGAAACATATAGAAAAACAAAAAAGTAAAAGGCCTATAATTTTTTATTTCCTGAAAGAGCCTAGAAGCCATGACAACCCAATAGCAACGAACAGGCCTAACACCCAGATTATACCGTATTTAGGATAGCTGATCCCAGGTCTGAAACAGAAAATGTACAAAATGAGCCTGGGATGTCTTCTACTTGAAAGGAACTTATCAAAGACTGTTGGGGTCATATCAAAATGACACAAAAAGTCGGCTTCCTCTGGGGCTTCCTCTGGCCAAATACGGTCCAATTTATATATCCAAGAGAAAAAGTGACTGTAACAGACTAACACACATTGAATGAATAAAATCCATGAATAGGAAAGAGAGAAAGAAAAGTCATTAACGAGTTAATTAAATA
This sequence comes from Vulpes vulpes, assembly GCF_048418805.1. NCBI lineage: Eukaryota > Metazoa > Chordata > Mammalia > Carnivora > Canidae > Vulpes > Vulpes vulpes. Next base: position 19,184,155 of record NC_132782.1, read on the forward strand.
CATAAGCCTCTGGTCACCATTAGAACCCAGGCATTATATTGGTTTACTCAGGTGGCCATTACAAAGTATCACTGATTGGGTGGCTTAAACAACAGAAATATATTTCCTCACAATTCTGGAAGCTAGAAATCCAAGAGCAAGGTGTTGGCAAGGTTGATTTCTTCTGAGGCCTATCTCCTTGGCTTGTAGTTGACCACCTCTTCCCATGGTTTTCCTTATCTGTGTCTAAATTTCTTCTTCTAAGTACACTGGTCATATTGGATTAGGGCCAACCCCAACAAACTCGTTGTAACTTAAGTACCCCTTTAAAGGTCTTATCTCCAAAAACAGATAGTGGGAGTGAGGGCTTCAACATATGACTTGGTTGGGGGGAGGACACATTTTAGTAACAGTAGGCACCAAGTCCTTACTTTGAAAATTAGAAACTCGGGGATCCCTGGGTGGCTCAGTGGTTTAGCGCCTGCCTTTGGTCCAGGGCACCATCCTGGAGTCCCGGGATCGAGTCCCGCGTCGGGCTCTCGGCATAGAGCCTGCTTCTCCCTCCTCCTGTGTCTCTGCCTCTCTCTCTCTCTCTCTATGTCTATCATAAATAATAAATAAATAAATATTTTTAAAAAAAGAAAATTAGAAACTCATGGAAAAGAAAAGAGAATTTATCTTACCGGTCCTATACAAACTGTATTTTAGAATTACTAAATAGCCCTAATTGAAGAGAGAAATCAAGATAGTAAATGTAAAAGGAATGATAGAACACTATTTTGTGGTTTAGGCTCATCAATGGATGATAAAACTATTTAGGAGAAAGCTGATAGTTCACTTTACAATGTGAACATTAAGCAGTTATCACCCATCAACTCAACATCACTAAAAGCTGCACAACCAGACATTTATAAACTTCCTAATGGGATATAATATAACTTATACTGCATCGCCTCTGAGATATTCTTGGTAAAGGAGTTAAAAGTGAAATCTAATTGAACCTTTAGTCTTAACTTACAAATTACAGGAAGTACAATGGATAGGAAGACAAGTTAAATTACACTACAAGGAAGCAGTTATTCCTATCCGGAATGGAGGACATTCTATAGGATAGCCCATCTGATTTTGTCAACAAGTCAATGACATGAGAAAATAAAAAAGGGAGAGAATGCTGTTCTAGATTAAGAGATTAAGAGTCACGATAATGAAATGAAATGTGTTGACCTTGTTTGAATCTAGATTTGAGCAAATCAACCATAAAACAGTGTTTTTGAGATAATCAGAAAAGTTTGGTGATTATCAATGAGATGAGATGATATTAAGGAAATGGTAACCTACGTGTGATAATATTATAATATGTAAAATAAAGTCCTTATTTTTTAAAGATACATATGGAAGTATTTCAGGGTGAAACGAGAGAAATGTTAGAAGTTTGCTTGTAGAAAATATAGAAGAGAAGGAAGAAGGGAGGGAGGAGGAAGGAATAAATGACAGACATGGCAAAATATTGGTAAGTCTTGAAACTGCTAGACCAGTAGTTCTCAAAATGTGGTCTCCCAACCACAGCAGCAGCAGCAGCATCTGAGAACTTGTCAGAAATGCTCATTCTTAGGCCTACCCAGACTGACTGGATCAGAAACTCCAGAGGTTGGGCCCAGCAGTCTATGATTTTTTTTTAAAGATTTTATTTATTTATTCATGAGAGACACACAAAGAGAAGCAGAGACACATGCAGAGGGAGAAGCAGGCTCCATGCAGGGAACTCGATGTGAGACTCGATCCCAGGTCTCCAGGATCACGCCCTGGGCTGAAGGCGGCGCTAAACCACTGAGCCACCCGGGCTGCCCAGCAGTCTATGATTTAACAAACTCTCCAGCTGATTCCGATGCAACTGAAGTTTGAGAACACTGTGCTAGACAAAAGGACTTCTGAGAATTTTAAGAGCATTAAATATTTTGTTGCATGTTTGAAAACTGTCATTATAAAAAAATATATTGTTAAAAAAAAAAAAAACAACTTTTTGCGGTATATGTGATAGTCCAGAGGCATATGAAGCTTAACCACCTTACCAGGTCTGTTATAGCCTAAGGAGCAACTATCTCTCAGTAACAGTTTAAAAGAGGAAAGTAAAGGGGCATCTGGGTGGCTCAGTTTGTTGTGTGTCTACCTTTGGCTCAGGTCATGATCTCAGGGTCCTGGGATCAAGTCTCGCCTCATGCTCCCTGCTCAGCAGGAAGTCTGCTTCTCCCTCTCTCTCTGCTGCTCCCTCTACTTGTGTGCACGCTTTCTCTCTCTGTGTCAAATAAACAAATAATCTTTAAAAAAGAAAAAAAGAGAGAAAGAAAGAAAGAAAGAAAGAAAGAAAGAAAGAAAGAAAGAAGAAAGAAAGAAAGAAAGAAAGAAAGAAAGAAAGAAAGAAAGAAAGAAAGAAAGACCTAATCACTGGTCTTAAAATAAATAAATAAATAGATAGATAAATAAGTCAATAAGGAAAGTAGTATTTTTCTGTGGTTCTCCTTGAAGCTGCCTTTCTAAGATTTGAATTTTTTTGTAAGGATGTATTTATTTATTTGAGAATCTAGAAAGTCTAAAATGGGGGGGGGCGTGCAGAAGGAAGGAGAAGAATCCCAAGCAGATTCCCTTCCCCACTGAGCATGGAGCCCATCACAGGGCTCAATCTCACAACCCTGAGATCATGACATGAGCAGAAATCAAGAGTCTGATGCTCAGCCAGCTGAGCCACCCAAGCATTCCAGATTTTTGTTTTGTTTTGTTTTGTTTAATGCTCTGCCAGGTACTCTACTGAGGAACAGGGAAGGAAAGACAGATAGAATGCAATAGCTTCCTTCAATGGTCCCATAGGGTAATGGGGAAAAGGATCAAAGGAGTCAAAATATAAGTGAGGGCTGTGGTGGAGGTGGGTAAATGCAATATGGCACCATTCACCCTGCGTCACCAGTAAATAACCACAGGCAGCTAGGGCAGAGCAAGGGGTGCATGGTGGCAGTGGGTGGACACAAGATCCTTAAGAGACATGCCTGTTGGACTTTACACCACTGTCTCCATCAATATTTCTGGTCACAATTAAAGTGTATAGTAAAGTCCCTACCAACCAGAAAACATAACCCTCAGAAAAGCCAGATTATGAAATTGTGAAAGTCTAGAACAAGCAAATAAAAGGAGTAATTTGGCCTAACGCCACTGCTCACATTTATATAAAACTATACTACTAAAGAAAGTGCTAAGAGACTCCTTTGTATAGAATTGTTAGCTAAATATAACTGCCCAATCATTTGCGAATAAATTGAAATGAGCTATCTTGGGAAGTATAGAAATGTCACTGTTCTTTAACCACAGATTCCGTCTTGGCTATAGGGCTTTCAAGCAGATAGGTCATGCTGTTTGGAGGGTTTTTAAAAAAAATTTTATAATTTTTATTTGAGATAGAGCAAGGGAAAGCAACCACAAGCTTGGGGGTGGGGGCACAGGGAGAGGGAAAAGGGCACAGGGAGCCCGATGCGGGGCTCCATCCCAGAACCCTGGGATCAGGACCTGAGCTGAGGGCAGATGCTCAATCTGCTAAGCCACTCAGAGACGCAAGAGATTTTTTTTTTTTTAATGTTAGTGTTCTAATCCACATTATTTTTCTTAAGTCAAAATCTCAGGAATGGGGACACCTGGGTGGCTTGATGGTTAAGCGTCTGCCTTCGGCTCAAGGTGTAATCCTGGAGTCCTGGGATTGAGGCCCCCCTGTGCTCCCTAGAGGGAGACTCCTTCTCCCTCTGCCTGTGTCTCAGCCTCTCTGTTTCTGTGTCTCTCATGAATAAATAAATAAAAATTTAAAAAACAAAACAAAACACATAACTCTCTCTTCTGTTACACTTTATATTTATGCCACAAATATCAACTTTAAGGAAAGTATGATGCAATAAATAGATTTCTGTCAGGTTGTTTGACAGCATTAAGCTAACCAAAGAACTCCATAAATAACAAGAACAAAATATTTTTCCATATAAATATAATAGAAATTATCACATAAGCCACAAATATATCTTTTTATTTGAATAATACATACTAAAAGAATAAATTGAGTTCAACGAAAGTCTATTTATTGAGACTGATAAACCAAGGCTTTGACTATCTATATGTTAGCATTGTACATAAAATAAGACCTTTCTGGTACTTACTAATACAAAGGTTTCTAAAATAATATTTTTCAAATTGCAAATCATGTTTTTCTCTATGTTAAACTTGAAGTTTTCCTATTAATTATAAAATACTGGTGAGTGTCATGATATACTAAAAAGAATGCAGGCATCAGAGTGAAATAATCTAGATTTGAATTCTGTAGTACTACTTAGTAGCTATGTCATTTTGATCGATTTGTCTCAGCCTCAGTCCCTAGATCTTACCGCCACCTTCTTCACAGAAGTTTTGTGAAGGTTAAGAAAAATGGTGTATACAGCAGTAAGCAGGCTACCTGGCACAAGATGAGAACATTCTACAGGCATTATTAGTTCCCTTCCCTTACAGTCTTCAATACAACCAAAACTTAGTGGCTTAACACAATAATTTAAAGTATTTCTCACATTTCCGTGGGCTATCTGGATAGTTTTTCTTTTCTTTTCTTTTTTTCCAGAGAGAGAGAAAACACAAACAGGGGTAAGAGCAGAGAGAAAGGAAGAGAGAGAGAGAATCTTAAACAGGCTTGACCCTTAGCTCGGAGCCGGACACTGGGTTCGATCTCACAACCCTGAGATCATGACCTGAGCCAAAACCAAGAGTCAGAGGATTCACTGACTGAGCCACCCAGGTGCCATTAGGGGTAGTTTTTCTGCTTCAAGTGGCATCTGGGAGGGACTGGGATTTCTAGTAGATCCCAAATGGCCTCTCTTATTTGGCTTGCATTTGGTGCCACTCAGCTGGGGTTGCTGGTTAAGACACCTCAGTCCTCTCCATGGCTTCCATGTAGTTCTGGGTATCTCACAAGTGGTGGCTGGGTTCAAAGAGGGAGCATTTCAGGAACAACAGGAAGTAGAAGCTGCCAACTCTCTTAACAAAGTCCATGTCCTTAAGACCTGGAATGTCACTTTGTCTACATTCTATTGGTCGGAGCCAGTCTGGCTTCAGGGACAGGGACACAACCCCGTCTCTTGATGTGAAGAGTGGTGAGCATATACAAGGATATTTGGGGTGACAATCTTTGGAGACCAGCTACCACGGTCCACCCTCTGGCCATAACAATTCACATCCCTCCCCAGTGCAAAAGATCCTCACTCCTTCTCAAATCCCCTAATAAAAGTCTCATACTATTATGGCATCAGGTCAAAGTCCAGGATCTTGTCGGCTAGATAAGGTCCCGGAGCACTTGAAGCACTTACAGGAGTGGCTTCTCAAGTGCAGCACCTCAGGAGTAAAGACCTGTGAATGAAAAAGACAAATTATGTGTCCCACAAGCATCCAACAATAAATGGTGTAAGAGGGACAGATAAACACAGTAGCTACCTCCAGTCAGAAGGGGGCGGGGAGGGGGGGAGGCATACAGCAGACCACAGCAGTGCTGAAATTCTGGCAAACGTACTTCATTCCTCCAACTCTGAGACCAGAAATGTTTCTTGATTAGAGCCTAGTTCTGCTTGCTAAAAGTAGTTCTTTTATTTTTTTTTTTTTAAGATTTTATTTATTTCTTCGTGAGAGATACACAGAGAGAGGCAGAGACACAGGCAGAGGGAGAAGCAGGCTCCCTGTGGGGAACCCAATGCGGGACTGGATCCCGGGACCCCAGGATCATGCCCTGAGCCAGAAGGTAGCCGCTCAACCACTGAGCTCCTCCCCCCTCCCCCCCACCCCAGTGCCCCAAAGTAGTTCATTTAGGTTCTCTAGGCCCTTGGCTCTGCCCCTGGGGTCATTCGTTCTTTTCTGTAACAAGTTGCCCATGTTTACACCTAAGTAGCTTTCTCTGCTTGCTTCTTGCCCAGAGGATGTTGAAGGCACAGAGGCCTCTTTGATTTTAACCTATCTCTGTCCCTTCAGTCCATGCTTGTATAACTTGGTTTTTTAAAAAAACAAACAAACATGGTGGGCTGGGGCCCTTGGGTGGCTCAGTCAGTGGAGTGACCAACTCTTGATTTTGGCTCAGGTCATGATCTCAGAGTCATGAGACGCAGCCCCCAGTCGGGCTCCCCTCTCAGCCAGGAGCCTGCTTGAGATTCTCTCTGGCCCTCTGCCCCCCCCCCCCCACGCCACACACGTGCATGTGCTCTCTCTCTCTAAAACAAACAAACAAACAAACAAACAAACATTTTTTTAAAAAAGGAAATCATAAGAGAAAATATATTTACAGCACTGAGCTGTATTTATAAAAAAAAAAATACATATTTGGATGGACCTGTGCAGTCCACACCGTGTTGCTCAGTGAGGTCAACTGTATATTCACAATGTGCAGCCATCATCACTATCTAATTCTAGAACATTTCATCATCCCAAAAAGAGACCCTGTACCTATCACCAGTCGTCCCCCATCTCCTCCACCCTCCCACCCCCATCCCTGGAAACCATTAATCTACTTTCTGTCTCTGTGGATTTGGCTATTCCGGATACTTGAAAAATGGAATAACACAACATGTTGCTTTTTGGTATTTCGCTTCTGTCACTTAGCATAATATTTTCAAGGTTAATCTGTGCTGTAGCACATATTGGTACATCATTTCATTTTATTGCCAAGCGCTATTCAATTGTAGGGATATACTGCATTTTATTTATTTATTCGTCAGCTGATAGACAATCTGGGTTGTTCTCACTTCTTGGCTATTATGAATAATAGTGTGAACATTCACGTTTAGCTTTATTCACTTTTAAAGATTTCTACAAAATAGCCAAAATAAATAAGATTAATGATTTTTTCTTTTTTAGTCTTTAACATTATAGATAGTTTTTTTGGAAAAGAAAGCTGTCTAAAACCTGACTTGTGGAGGGAGAAATTAGGCCGATAATGAATAGTTAGATTAAGCGTCGAGTGTGAAGTTAGAAATTACAGGTCCACTTTACTAATCAAACTCATAACCCCAGGAGGATGACAAGAACATAAAAAGAGAATTCAAGCTGTTTTTCGAGGGTAGGGGGGATTTATATAACAAAACTTAAATAAAAGTTCTCTTGTTTCAAGACTTACAGGAAGTATAAACCAAATAAAATCACCTTATTATGAAGATTTAGGCAAAGAGTTCTTTCTAGCTAATTATTTAACATTGCAAGAGGCACAGCGCTTACCTCTCCTGTCCTGTTTCTTGTTTTGAGGGTGTTTTTGTTTTTACATATAATTAATGGTCCCCAGATGTACTTGCCTTTCAGAGAGCTCTATCTTTTCACTTTCATCTTCCTTAGGAACAGAGGTTTCCAATATTTCCCCAAGCCCAAAGTCTTAAAAAAAAGACCAAAGAATAGAGCCATGTTGACAGCACTTTTAGGAAGTTTCCTTTTAGGTCTCACATCCGACTCTACTATGTAATCTTAGCACATCTCTCCATTCATGACTTTAAGGGACGCCTGGCTGGCTCAGTGGTTGAGCTTCTGCCTTCTGCTCAGGTTGTGATCCTGGGGACCTGGGATCGAGTCCCACATCGGGCTTCCTGCATGGAGCCTGCTTCTCCCTCTGCCTGTGTCTCTGCCCCTCTCTCTGTATCTCCCATGAATAAATAAATAAAATCTTAAAAAAAGAAAAAAAAATACTGACTTCCAGACCCTGTCACTACCTGAAACTGTTCTTCCCCTCAACTCTTCATCAGAAACCTCATTGTTTTCACCACCGCCCACTGTGCTCCTGCATTTCATGCCTCCCTGTCCTTAAACCTGCTGCCTTAGTTTAGGCCTTCCCTCTGCCTTCAGTGTCTTACGTTGTCAGATTTCTAGCCCCTGGGTGGTTGCTCTTGCTTCCCCTCACCCAGATCCCAAAAGTCAGCCACCCTCCACCCAGCACCCCCATCCCCTCAGCCTGGGGCTTTGGCCTCATGGGCCCTGTCAGCCTTCAAGCAGAGAGCGAGTCAGCCGGTTTCTCTGTTCCAGGCCTACTATCTTCTGGCATCTCTGCGCTCCCGTGAGAGCCTTACCATGCCGGGGTTCCAGCGTGGCCCGGAGATTGTTTTCTTCCTTCTAGTCATAGAGCCTACTTCAAACCTTTCCCATTCTCCTCAGGACGCAGACATGACCCGCCATTCTTTCAGCAGAAGCAAAACCGAAACCAGGGGCAGCAGACAGAAACTGCTTTCATTCCCTTCCATCCGTAAATGTGTCTGAATCTCTCCTCACCCTTACATCTCTTTTCTCCACTGATCGCCCTCTCTGTGTTTTTTTGCACCCCTTTGGCTTCCTTCAAGAACCTATTCTTGTTCTGCTAACTTCGTCAGCCATAGCTTCGGATTCCTCTCTACCACCTCCTCCCTTGCAGGCCCTAGACAACACCCTGAACACCCTCTCCTAGTTTGCTCCCCTTCCACATTCACTCTTAATTTCCTTAATTCATTTCCCTGCCTTCAAACACTAACTTTCTCACAATTCAATTCCAAATGCAGACAGAGCATTCAAAACCACCAATTTGATCGTGCCGTTTCCATAATTTAAAAATTCCCAGGCTCCTCATAGTCTCCAGGATAAAATGCAAACTCTACAGCATAGAGCCCCTCCATCCTGTAAGCCCCGCCTACCTTTCCAGCTTCATCTCTCCACTCCCCAAGGAGCAAGGTACCCTTTGCTGCAGCGAACACTCAGTGAGGGGCAGGTACTTCCACGTCTCCATGCCTCTGCCTGGAACGTTCTCTATTGTGGGCCACTGCGTCTCTCCCAACTTCATACGCTCAAAGTCCTAACCTTCAGTACCTTAGAACTGACTGTGTTTGGAGAGAGGGCTTTTAAAGAGGTCATTAAGGTAAACTACGATCATATGGGTGGTTCCTAACCTAGCATGACTGAATCCATATAAGAGGAGATTAGTTCATAGGAGGATCAACACATGAAGACATGGAAAGATGGCCACCTAAAATCCAAGGACACGAGCTTTCTGAATAAACCAACACTGCTGACACCTTGATCTTGGACATGTAGCCTCCAGGGGAAATGAATTTCTCTTATTTCAGCCACCCAGTCCTGGTACTTATTACCTTGGCCTGAGCAAACTAATTCACTCCCCATGTATTCCTCCAGGATCTCCTTCTAAATACCTACTGTTTAGGCCACCTACTGCCTCCTTTAAACTCCGTGAATCTCCCTCCTCTCTAAGATCCTTTTCCTATTAGGAGACAGCCCCTCCTACCTTGAGCTCTGTTCCTCCAGGGGGCCTCACTACCGACAGGCTCCAGTACATTATCACCCTCATCAGTCATCAGTATTCTGTAGGCCTCAATTGCTTCTTTAACCTACAAGCAGCTGAAGTAGCATCCATATTACTGCAGATCCGCTGCTCTCTGGACACCACACACTAGGAGTGGTTATTTCTTTTTCCGAGAGAGACACCATAGTTTTAGAAACCATCACAATTTCATATCCATAGGAAATTTCCTTAGTATCTTCTAGTAGACCAACAACCTGATTTGATCTGAAAATATATGGTGTCATACAAAGGTTCCTTCAAGATGTTTCTGCCTCTTTTAAAGATTCCCACTGTGTACAATTAATAACGTTCTATTAATTCTTAACATCAAGTTTTCCGGGTCTCACTTGTATGCATTTATGACTCCTAAGTGTGTTTTTACGCGCAGCGGTAAAGGACATGGGGAATTGTACCTAAGGAAACAGGTAGTTGTAGAGTGTTGCTTTTTAAAGACATCCCGAAATAAAGGGTAGTCCTTTAAGATGTGAAATAGGTTACAACCTTTGCCAGACCAGCTGGAGTTCTTACAAGACTGCAAAAGGCACCGTCCTTTAAAGATAGCACTTTCTGTTGTAACGATGGAGACAGAATCTGGCTGCATGCTATCCGAGGTCAGAGGAGTAGAGAGAAAGGAGCACTGACATGTGTCTGTAGCCTCACTCATTAGAGCCGGAAAGAGCATCTTAGGCGGGCAGACAACAAAAGAGCCTATAGGAAGATCACCTCTAGCATGATGAAGGCACTGGGAAAACCGTGTGCTCGCCATGCGGTTTGAGGTTGGAGTCATCTCACTAAGGCTTCGCTTCAAGCACTTTTCCCGGTGATTGTATGGCCATCCAGCTTTCTTATGACTCGATTCTAACATTGTAAAGGAAATGAGGATTTGGTACACACTTCAGTGGTAGAATTTAAGGGCAGAAATTGTATTTTGTCCGTACAAAACAACACCTCTAAAAAAATCTCTTCTGTAAAAACAAAACAAAACAAAAGGACAGCTCAGGGAATTATGGAGGAAGAGTTGCTACAGATAATAATGCATGGGGGACTCCATAATCTCATTTTCATTGCTGCAAAACGCTCTGGAGCAATTAAGAAAGACCGTCCCAGTTCTTGGCAGGTATCTCCCTCGCTTCTTGCTTAAGTCATTGTCCTCAACTTCCAACAAACCATCACTAATCTGCTCCCGTTTGCACTAGCTCTGTTTCCTTGCCTATTTCCAGCTTTGCCTTTCCATACCTTCTACCCGATATAAAATGCAATATCACACAACCGTAGAGCAGGACAGTGACTTGAGAATGGGAGAAGTCAAGCCAAGAAGTGAGACAGCCTCCCCTCATCGCTGCAGGGCTTCCTTACAGCAACAGATAAGATATTATAGGACAGTGTTCTTTCTTCCTTGGAGGCTCCCAGTGTCAGCTTTTTCTCTCTCCCACTCCCTCCCTCTAGCTCTGGCTCATCATCCAGAGACACCCAGTCTCAGGTGCTGCGAATTCCCAATTTAACCCCTCACTGCCTGAGGCAGAGTAACCAATTTTTACACGTGAGGGAAGGGAGGCTATCTGGGGCAAAGGAATCAGACTGTGGTCCTACCCACTGACCTGACATATGATCTTATGTTCTGCACGTTTTTCTGTTCTGTTGGTCATTCTGTATCTGTGGAAGAGACGCTGGACTCTGAAACTGGGTTTAAAGTTTAATAAGTCCACCATACCCTACTGTTCCGGTGTATTAACCACTGCCACTGCTACACCAAGGTAGGGTCGTGGTGGTTAGGAACGGCAGTCCACACCTGCCCTGCTCGGTTTGTTATTGTGCCATTCAAACAAGGTGATAGGGATCCCTGGGTGGCGCAGCGGTTTGGCGCCTGCCTTTGGCCCAGGGCGCGATCCTGGAGACCCGGGATCGAATCCCACGTCGGGCTCCCGGTGCATGGAGCCTGCTTCTCCCTCCGCCTGTGTCTCTGCCTCTCTCTCTCTCTCTGACTATCATAAATAAATAAAAACAAAACAAACAAGGTGATATATGCGAAAGCTCTCTGTGAACTCTAAATCACTATGCAAATATTAGTAGTCATTTTAATGTTCTTGTTCTAACATCTCAGTTACTACAGAAAAGGAGCCCTGCAGGTCATTTACTCATTCATTTATTCATTCAACAAAGTGTTGACCCTTGGAGATACAGAGGTAGATAAGTGCATACAATAATGACTACCACTCCTCCATTTTTACTTTGTCCAAAGAAACTTCTTAAGTATTTCAGATGATTTATCTTGTTTCATTCTCACAAAACATGTGAAGTTGGTATTTTCCCTATTTGCATGTGAGGAACTTGTGGCTCCCATGTAGTCCAAACTCTCCTAACTTTTAACCAGTTCTCAGCCCAGGACTTTTCAAAAATATTCATTTTTACTGTGGTAAAACATACAGAACATAAATTTGACCGTTTTAATCATTTTGAAGAATTCAGTAGCATTAAGTACATTCACTTTGTTTTTGCAGCCATCACCACCATCTGTGTCTAGGCCTTTTTCATCATCCCAAACTGAAACTCTATGCCCATTTAGCACTAACTCCTCATTTCCCCTCCTCTCAGGCCCTGGTAACCACTATTCTACTTTCCTGTCTCTATGAATTTGACTATTTCAGTTATTTCATATAAGTGGAATCATATAACCATATAATACTTGTCTGGCTTATTTAGCATGTTGTCACAATCCACGTTGTAGCATGTATCAGAACTTCATTCTTTTTAAGACTAAATAATATGCTTCTGCATGTATTTCATATTTTGCTTATCCATTCATCATTTGATGAACATTTGGCCCAGGTCTTTTGAATGACAAACCTCTTAACCACTAAAGCAAGCTCAGTTGTTATTCTAATAGCTATTATGCTGTCAGAGTGTACGAAAAGCTAAACTGTTACCCTTAGAATTTTATTCTGGGGAATTCTAGGAATCATTTAATTTCCCTACTATGATGAGCCACTAAATGTAATGGGATTTTGTGCCTAATATAATAGTATCAACTCATATTATCAAGGATGATAGGAAAAAATCTGAGTCATATCATTCTAAAATTAGAATCTTTTAGAGAAGTACTTTTATCATTTCAAAGTTACAATTCTATTCTTTTAACTTTTCATCAAAAATGACAATTGGTTCTGATCACCAATTCTAACCCAATACAATAATTTTTTAATGTCTTTTTTTTTTTTTAAGTAGGCTCCACATCTAATGTAGGCTTGAACCCACAACTCTGAGATCAAGAGTTACATGCTCTACTGATTGAGCCAGCCAGGGGTCCCAATAAAAAATGTGTGAAGTCCAAAAGAGTATAATCCAATGGTAGCATCTGGACTTAGCTTGGTATAAACTTACCAAGGTGGAGGGTTGCCTTGATCAACTTTTGCTCTCTTATTGTGTTTATCTATCTGTAGGAGATCCTAACCAAAATGCCATTCCAATCACAATTTAGAAGACTTCTGACAACATCGATCAAAAAATTACACATTGGGGGCACCTGGGTGGCTCAGTGGTTGAGCATCTGTTTGGCTCAGGTAGTGATCCCCGAGTCCTGGGATCAAGACCTGCATCAGGCTCCTTGCAGGGAGTCTGCTTCTCCCTCTGCCTGTGTCTCTGCCTCTCTTACTATGTCTCTCATACATACATACATACATACATACATACATACATACATACATCTTTTTAAAAATGTACACATTGAATTTTCAGAAGCAATGTTGTAATGTTTTCTAAACAGGTATACTGAGGAGTGCCTGGGTAGTTCAGTTGGTGAAGGTCTGACTGGCTCAGGTTGTGATCTCAAGGTCCTGGGGTCCAGCCCTGGCACGGGTCCTCTGCTCAGTGGGGAGTCTGCTTCTCCCTCTTCCTCTGTCTCTCCCTGCTGTTTGTGCACACTTGTGTGCATACTCTCTAATAAATAAAATCTTTAAAAAAAAAACAAACAGCTATATTGAGGTATAAATGACATACAATAAATTATTAAGAGTGTACAATTTAACAAGTTTTGATGTTTGTATATACCCATACATTGTTTTACAGGTTTAGATATCCAAACATTCCAGCACCATTTGTTAGAACAATTATCTTTCTTCCACTGAACTGCTTATATACCATTGTTGAAAAATCATGTGACAGGGGCAACTGAGTAGTCAGTTGGTAAAGCATCTGCCTTTGACTCATGATCCCAAAGTCCTGGGATAAAGCCCCATGTTGGGCTCTCTGCTCAGCGGGGAGCCTGCTTCTTCCTCTCCTGCTTGTGCTCTCTGTCAAACAAACAAACAAACAAACAAACAAACAAAGTCTTTAAAAAATCATTTGGCCTATTTCTAGATTCTATATTCTCTTTAATTGATGTTTGTCTTTGTGCCATTACACTTCACTGTCTTGGTTACTGAAGCTTCACAAAGTCTTGAAATAGATAGTCCTCCAGCTTTATTCTTCTCTTTCACTTGCTTTGGCTATGCTAGGTCCTCTGCATTTCTCTATGAATTTTAGAATCAGTTTGTCAATTTCGGTAAAATGGCCTGCTACGTTTTTTATTGGGGTTGTACTGAATAGATGGATCAATTTGGGGAGAATTTATACTTAACAATTTTTAGTCTTCAACCCTACGAACAAAGTATACGTGTCCTTTAATTCAGGTCTCTAACTTCTTTCAGCAATGTTATATAGTTTTTAGTGTACAGGTCTTGCATGTTTTTAGTCAGAAAACTGTTTTATAGTCTTGATGCTATTATAATTTTTTTCTTAAGAAATTGGGTCTTTAAATTGAATTAATTCATCTTAATGTAATATTTCAATATACTAGAATATGGCTGGCTTTTGAGTATAGGAATGTTTCAATGTCAAGAGCCTATAAAAGTTACCAAACTTCCAGTTCTATTTCTTATTGACAAGGAGTAGAGTAAGTAGCCTCGGCGGAAAGGTTTCGTCCAAATGGCTAGCATTTCAGTCCTTATTTATGGTTATTCCTTCCCAACTACAAAGCAAAAACGCATCTTTCTAATTTTCTAATTAGGAAACTCATGAAAAATATATATTCCAGCTGAAACTCTGGAGCCAAGGTCTATTTTCCTGGTGGAATGAAAACATTTCCAGCTTTCCACCACATTCCTAGAAGGTGCTTAACAATTATTTGTTTTAAAGGAATAGTTAGCATATGGGGCACAGGGGCTCTCTCAGAGATGCAGTTGAAGGAGTCAGGATCTTTCATCTAAGCTCTGCCTGGGTTTTATAATTTCACTCAATTTATTTGTACTTACTACTTTGTATTTATTTCAAAGAACTTTTAAGATGAGACACATTTGAGGATGCTTAAATGTGGATGGGAAGGAGCCAGTCAAGAGGATTGGTTAGGTTAAGGACAGGAAAAAGCAATAATAGTTTAAGTGAGTTCTCTGAGAAATCAAAAGAAAGTAAAGTCTAGAGCACAGATGAAGGGATTGGCTTTACACAATCCACAAGAGGAGCAGGGATGCCTCTTCCTCTGAAGCTGGAGGAATGGAGGTTATAGATATAGTGTAGGCTGTTAGATGTGTTGCCAGAACATCGAAGGAATTCTGGTCTAATGGTGTTTGCTGTCTCTAGGAGTGAGAGGTAAGGGAGTAAGGAAGGAAAACAGGAAAGGTAGTAGGGGGAGCCCACTAAAGAAAGATAAAATCATATTCTAGGCCTCTTATTAATGATAAATATATCTTCAGGCTACAGAATTATTCTATTTCCTCCCCCTCCTTCCCAACAGCCCACCCCAAGCCTTTGCCAAACCCTTGCTGGCAGCATTGAAGGGCCTAGTAACGTCAGAGACCATGAATGAGTGAAGGAAAAGCTCACCCTTGGGCAGCCCTGGTGGCTCAGCGGTTTAGCACCTGCCTTCAGCCTGGGGTGTGATCCTGGAGTCTTGGGATCAAGTCCCACATCAGGCTCCCTGCAGGAAGACTGCTTCTCCCTCTGCCTGGGCCTCTGTCTGTCTCTCGTAAATAAATAAAATCTTAAAAAAAAAAACAAAGCTCACCTTTTAAGAAAAAAATGTCCATATGAATATAAGCATTGTGATCATTTGGTGGTTTCTGGTTAGGTTGTAAGATCATAAATAGTAAGAAGTGGGGCACATGGCTGGCTCAATCAGTAGAGCATGCAACTCTTGATCTCAGGGTTGTAAGTTCCAGCCCGACATAGATTGTTTAAAAATAAAATCTTAAAAAAAGTGAGAAGTGTTAGAAATCACTTTTGTTGCTATGATTTTAAGCACAAACCAATATAATGATTCCATGAATTATTTAAAATTTCAATATTACTTTCTATCATAATCTTTAGCATTTAAAACACAAAAAATGAGAAATAGTTTCATTATCTAGACTCTTCCCTACCAGTGGCAAGTGGTTGATAACCACTCTTGGCCGTAAAATTACTTATTTTATCTAAGATATTTTTTCACATTTTAATATTTCAGAAATCAAAATAAACAACCGATGTCATTTTCCAATTATAATCAGAAGCACTCGGGGATCCCTGGGTGGCGCAGCGGTTCGGCGCCTGCCTTTGGCCCAGGGCGCGATCCTGGAGACCCGGGATCGAATCCCACGTCGGGCTCCCGGTGCATGGAGCCTGCTTCTCCCTCTGCCTGTGTCTCTGCCTCTCTCTCTCTCTCTCTCTGTGACTATCATAAATAAATAATAATAATAATAATAATCGGAAGCACTTAAAAAAATACCTGTAAGCGACCCCTGGGTGGCTCAGTGGTTGAGTGTCTGCCTTTGGCTCAGGGCATGATCCCAGATTCCCAGGATCAAGTCCCACATCGGGCTCCTTGCATGGAGCCTGCTTCCCCCTCCGCCTGTGTCTCTGCCTCTCTTTCTGTGTCTCTCATGAATAAATAAATAAAATCTTTATTAAAAAATACATGTAATAAAGGTGCTTCTTATGACTGATGGCATCATAGTTTCCATGAAACAGCCCTTTTTTTCCCTCCACTTCCTTACTTCTTTCTAAAACTAACAGGAAAAAAAAGCTTTGATGCATTCACTCTCTCTGAGAGACAGGTATTTAAGAATGTTACCTGACCCAAAAGTATTTACATTTTATTTTGTTAAGTATTTACATTTTAAAAGAGATGATTGAGATGAGAGAATGAATTTAACCTATCCTGTGAAAGTAAAGGAAATTTTTATCTGGGGAAAGGCCTTTGGAACCCTCAGATCTACCATGTTGGCAACTCTTTCCTCCTCTGAAATGGCCCTGTCTTCACCTCCTAAAAATCAGGTAAACTTGTGACCAAATGAGCCCTAGATTTTTACCTATAGACTTACCCTAAATGCAACTCCAACTCCTAGGGAGTATAGGTTTCTATACAATGTTCACCACTATGTTCACCAAAGTAAAGAAGACAATTGTGGGATGCCTGGGTGGCTCAGTGGTTGAGCGTCTGCCTTTGGCTCAGGGCGTGATACTGGGGTCCTGGGATTGAGTCCCACATCGGGCTCCCTGCAGGGAGCCTGCTTCTCCCTCTGCCTGTATCTCTGCATCTCTCTATGTCTGTCATGAATAAATAAATAAAATCTTTAAAAAAAAATAAAAGAAGACAATTGTTTAAATGGTCTGGTTTGGAGAATTGTTAGTCTCTAAAACATCTTCTCATCAGGATACACTATCTCCTCTTTCCAGAAGCTCCAATACAGTCTTTGGGTAGCATTTTAAAAATAATAATACAATGTATATGTTTTTTTCACAGGGAGAA